>NW_017307515.1:0-9813 GCF_000935625.1 Nanorana parkeri
CCGGCCATGTCATCACGGCACACCTGTCCGAGTCAATCCATCACAGGATATGGGAGAGATCCAACCTCATGTTGGAGAGGTCCTGCTTGAGTGACGATTCCAGTACCTGGAACATATGGGCCAGGTCCGCCTTCGTGGGCAAGTCCCTCATAGCCTCTGACACTTGTGTGTCCGCTGACATCGGTACCGGAGAGGGGGGATCCGATTCACTAGTGGAGCCCTGGGATTCCGGAGTGCCCGGAGGTGCGCGATCCGTGTGAGCTACAGGCGCCTGCCTCGTGGCAGGCCGCGAGGAGGAGGCCTGAGAGGATCTAGTATCCGCGATAAGATACCTTTTCAAGGTGCCTGAGTTCGGTTTTTTTGATCCCGAGGACCGCTGACCTTTCCTCCCCATGATTCTGTACTGCAGGGTGGAGGTCCAGGGAACGGTAAGTGGAAATTACGCCAGTTTTTCTCGTGCTATGGCGGGAGCTCTGCTCAGGTGCGACCGTTCAGCGCCATGCGTAAGCCACGCCCCCATCATGCTACATTTTACAGGGAACACTTCAGCTCTCTATTAGTCCCTACTACTGAAGAGGCAGTCTAACACCTCTATCATAGTGGTACACACAAGCATACACAATAGGGCTTGTTAGGAACATCAATAGAGTATGTCAAAGACCAAGGTTCTACGCATGTTACTAGCAGATTGTACAATCTACTTTAGATCTACCAACAACCATGTAGTGCAAGGACATGGCTAGATACCAATTTTTTTTCTTTAAATCTGATACAGTGGGAGGACTCTTTGCTGGGACTACTCTGTTTAGTATGTCTTGTATGTTTATTGATAGATTTCGATAGACTGGCAGTGATATTCAGTTCTCCATGACCATCCAGAGCATATAGTAAGTATTTACACCTTGATGTTTAGCTGTCCCCCCCACACCCCCACCCCACCCATCTCAACATAGGAGTTGTGAGTCAGATGACTGGAGTAGGTGTGTTCTTTTCTATCACTACAGATCACTCAAATTAAGTTGAAACTACTGTCTCCTTTCCCTTCTGTGGATCCCCCATCACTTTTTGGGTCATGGTGTGTGCATTGCTGCTTCCTTTTTGCGTACCTAAACTCCAATGACCAAGACTTAAGCATATATTTTGTTCAAAATTTATATTTTTGACACAGCCATATCCATTCTTTGTTAACGTATTTTGTGTGTATTTGTCCTGGTTTTTTTTCTTGTAGCTTTTAAACAATATCTCAAGTTTATCAACCCACCCAGCCCATGAGGAAGCCCTAAGGTGAAACACGTTGGGAACCTCATGGACACCCCACAACCATGTTATATATAATGAAATGCATATACTGATTATAACAAGTAAATGTTGATACTATAATTAGGTATCAAGTATGTCTACCTCTTTGGGGGGGTCCATGTTTGGACAATGTGGTTGGGACCATGAGATTACCAATTTGTATGTGATTTTAATATGTGTATAATAAAATTGTGATAATTTTTATTCTAAATGTATGTGCTATTAATTTTTGCACTTTAAAAGCCCTACTATATCTTCTTCCAAATTGTTTCTTTTACAAGGGTGTGGTGCAATATCATTGGGTGCAGTGCTTTTACTATAGGGATGTTGAGATACCAAGTACCGTAACTTGGTGCAAGTAGAAGTACAGATACAGAAGGCAGCTGTTATTTAGAAGGAGCATACGGGGCTCCAGGGATTTATGCATCCCTGTTTTAATGTATGATTTTTTTATATATAAATATATATTAGGGATGCACCAATACCATTTTTTTCAGACCAAGAACAAGTACCAATACTTGTCCAAGTACTCACAGGTACAATTATTGATACATATTTGTTTATTGTCATGTGGCAATTTTTCTTCACCAAACCGATCAAATATAAATCATTTTATAACCTCCTAACCCACCTCATCTATAAAGCAAAAATGTTTAGATTGGGCGAATCTGCCCAATATTGACTTATCAAGGATTTGGCAAATCCTATTTGAAATTCAGTAAACACGAACTTAGCAACAAATCCCATTGAAGTCTATGGGAGGGGATCCTGTTAATAAATTCTGGCCTTTTTGGTATGATAAGGAAACTACTGTAAAAAAACACAGGAGCTGGGGACTACTATGAGGGACATGTACCAATGCAAAAACATGTTTATAAACATACTGTACAGTAGGGTGAGGCTGTAAAGCTGTACATGTATCTTATTTATCATCGGTTGTAAATCCTCAGATCCTCTCTGAATTGCTGCTGACACAGTCTTTCCTTCTGGGGGGGGGGGGCTGCTTTTGTTCTCGATGGTCCCTGTGTGTGTTGTAAAGTAGCCACCACTCCAAGCTTGCTCCTGTGATGGACTACAATATCAGTAAAAATAAGTAAACTAAATGTAAAATCATAGAACATCACGGGAGTGAGCTTGGAGCAGTCATCTCTTAATAAGGTCAACATGCTGTGCAACCTGAGAGTTCTCCCTGCTGCTGGAGAGCCAAGAGGAAGTGTCTACATAAGCCTTGCAGTGCATGGACAGCCAAAAAAGAATGCTTCTCTGTGGTGAAGAATGTAGAAGAACAACACTCAACATATTAAGGTAAGTATTGTGGGTTAAGGATTTTTTTTTTAAACAAACTCAGTGATTAGAAAGGTTTGTGAAAAGGACACCACTCACATTCATAAGCCCAAGCTCATCAGTCCCATCCAAAAGGCCGGGTGCTGGCTGACAGAGGCCCGCCATGGCCCTCACTAGTAGTCCAATGTATGTAGTGCCGCAGCCAGGACCTCAATGTAAAAAAGTTTATTCTCAGGAATCTCCAATGTTACAAGGATGACAAGAACCACAATCTCTGACATGTTTCGCTAAAAAGGCTTAGAGGTCAATTCACGAAGCAGCCGAAGGATCTAGCCGTAGCTTCGGCCGATCCTTCGGCTAGCTTCGGCCCCAAGGGCTGCTCTTGTACGGGCTATTCACTATAGCCCGTACAGCTCCCAAACTTGGCTGAGCGGCTAAGTGAGCCGAAGGCATATGCCTCGGCTTGGCTGAGCCGAGCTGAAAGTCGAAGCTGGCCGAGCGGCCGGCCTACAGCCTGCTTCTGACAGCTGGGCGGAGCCAGCCGTGATCTTACGGCTGGCTCCGGCCACTTGCAGAGAGATCAGCGTCCCTGGTTACCAGCTAACCAGGGACACTGATCTCCAGACAGCCTAACTCTCCCTGACGCTCCGGGAGTCTCCAGAATCTAGCAATGCATTCCTATGACCAAATTTTTTTTTTTTTTGACAGCAGTAGAACCACGGCCAATAGAAAACTGTTGGGCTGAGCTAGCTGTTATTGCTTTCTATTTCTATTTTTTTACTTTTTTAACTAGTTTTCTGTTCTGCTCTGTCCCACAGAGGGAGCGAGCAGAACAGCCGCTCAGCGGCATTCGGCTATTCACTCACTGCTGTTCGGCATCTATAAGAATAGACCGAACAGCAGCGAGTAGCCTGCCCTGAGGTTCGGCTTAGCCGATCCAAACTCCTTCTGCACTTCGGGTCGGCCGAACATGCTGGGCCCGAAGCCACGCAAAGCCGTACCAGCCTGAAGTGAATAGCCGAAACAGCGTTCGGCTCACTTCGCTTCAGGTCGGTCATTCACTCGGCTGCCTACGGCAGTTTAGTGAATAGACCCCTTAATTATAGAGACAGAGAGAGCCTCTTATATTAAGCATTGTTTCAAAACATGTCAGAACCTGTGGATCTTGTAACTCAATGATTAGTTTAAGTGGTGAGATAGTTAATGCCTGGAATTCAGGTTTAATGGAATCTTTGTATATTTAAAGGAGAACTATGGGGTCAGTGTTTTTCCCCATAGTTCTCCTTAGGGTAACGGGAGGACACAAACTAGCGTCCTCCCGTTACCCTAAGCTCAGCATACTGCGAGCTACAGCTCGCGGTATACTGAGACGCTGCAGCCGGAGCGGATCCCGACTTAGACGACGGGATCTGCCCAGCTGCGTGAGTGACAGCTGGCTCTGCCTATCTAGAGGCAGAGCCAGCTGTACCCACCCCCTCCCCCGTCCGTTCCACCAGTCAGCGCTGGCAGATCGGAGCGGGGAGAGGGGAATCCAGCCCATCCCCCTGTCACGGCAGAGAGCCGTGACAGGATCGAGAGGTGAGCGAACCCGGTATGTGTTCGCTCACCTCCCGATCTACTGAGCCAACCTGTGACAGTCTCATTGTCACGGGTCGGCTAGAACTATGAGGTGAGTGAAAAGCACTCACCTCATAGTTCTCCTTTAATGGTTGAATATGGCGATTGTGTGTATGTTTAATTCCACCATGAACTTGTTTCCTGAGCCAAGAGGGCTCATTCATTTTTAATGACATTGATTTTCTTGAGCTCATACAATATATTACTACTGGGGAGGGCATGGCACTGACATTACAAACACTTGTTAAACACATGATACCTCTGATGTTCACTATCCTATAGTGTATGTGAGTATTCATGCCATCCATATGTTTTAGTGTAGTGGATTTGGGAGCTTGTGGTTTCCTGGTGTGTATAATCACAGGTTAAGACTAAGGAGTTCCAGGAGCACAGGTTACCATAGAGGTTTGAGTAGGTTGGCTTTGTGCATATATCATGTGATGAACATCAGAAGCACTCTGCATGTAGGACATGTTCCCTGATTCTATGCAAATTTACTTCTTTGATTGAGCATACCATCAAAAGTAGCATGAAGTTACACTAAAGCCACGAAGAGTGGACCAATGTATATAATTCTCCTTTAACCTCCCTGGTGGTATTCTCGAGTCTGGCTCGGGGTGAATTTTCCATACCAGGAGCGGTAACCCCGAGCCCGACTCGGGGCTGCACAGAAAAGTGACACTCACCTTGTCCCTGCGATCCCGCGGCATCCTCTGCTGTACGCGGCTCGAAAATGAAACTAAAAGCCGACATCTGACTTTTAGTTTAGTTTTCGAAACGCCAGGGAGGTTAAAAAAATAAATGCAGTCACAAAAATAAATAGTGCATTCTCCTTTCAGTTTTTGCAGAATTCTGCATCTCATTTCTATTCATTTATTCTACTTCATGACACTGGGAATATGATGTCTTTTGCTATGCCATCATCAATTTTTCTAATATAAATTTGTGAAGTGGAGAAAAGTAACAATGATATTCCAAATACATTATTAATCTAAAGATTACACCTGATCCCATTTGTGAACAAGGGGCATAAAACATCAAAGAGACACCAATTTTTCTGCATTTGAAAATAACTTCAGGGTTTAAGGTAATCATGTGTATGATCAGCCTGCTGGTCTTTAAGGTAGAAGGTGACCAAATGATTAGCAAAAAAAACATAAACTACAAGCTGCAAAAAATACATTTTGTAAAACAAAGCTCAAAAAGACCTTTTGAAAAGGCTAAGGGTGAGAGGTGTCTAAGGATGCTCTGTACATTAGGCAGCAAAAGCAAACAGTTCTTATCCATCCTCTAGCCCCTAATATATTTCATACCAAGATAGACACTCATTTATTTATTTTCAATATTTAAATGGCACCAACAAAATAGTTCTTTACAAAGTATACAAATCTATTAATACTTTAAACACTTAACTGCAGAAGGAGAAGTAGAATGATGTGTCCCCAGTGCTCATTCTTGAAATTGTATGTACGGTGCTACAGTCAACTGTTGACTGCAAGAAGAGCTGGTATCGATGTTAGTGCCTATAATCAGATAGCATGTTTCTACCTAACATTTTGGGATGACAAAAAATCACTACCTTTAGCACAAACTATGTATGCAAATTAGGAATGCACCGATGCCGGTTTTTCGGTACTGAGTATGAGCACCAATGCTTTGCTTTCGGTACTCGTCGATACCGAGTACCGATACTGGGGCTTCAGCTGCCATGCAGCCAGCTTCCTGGGCAATCCAAGAAGCTAGCTCCATGTTGTCTAACCTGCTTGATTGAGCTTGGCCGGGAAACTGGCTTCCCAGCCAATCAGCATTGAGCCGGCTTCCCGGCCAATCAGGAAGCCAGGTGGTGAATTACCCACCTTCCATCCTCCTGATTGGCGGGGAAGCCACCTCCATGCTGATTGGCTGGAAAGCTGGCTTAGCAGCCACTTATCAAGAAGCGGGCTGTTCAGCCAGTTCCATGCTGAATAGCCAGGAAGCCAGCTAGCGGTCCAATCAGCGTGGAGCCGACTTGCCGGCCAATCAGGAAGCTGGGAGGTGGGTCAGTACTCGCACGAGAAGCTGGCTCCATTTTACCCTACGGCAATGCCGGTCAGAGTAAATCTGACCAGAAGTTCCAGTATCTGGGAAGTTATCGGAGCATTTGGAGTACGACTACTGGCTTTCCAAAAGAGCACTTTGGGTACTTAAATAATACATTTTACATCACAAAAAGGGGGACAACTGAGTAAAAAAGAGGGACAGAGTGATTTGGTTCCAAATAAGAAACAGCTGGGATCTATGCTGGGTCAGCACTACAATCAATTATTGCATGTAGGAGGGCACTGAATGCGATATTACCAGCATGCTTCCTAAGAACATTGTGATGTTTAAAGCACTCAGTCATTCTTTATAGGAAGAAAAGCAGATTGACATATCGCTAATGCAGTCTCCTTTAGTCAATGAAGATTGATGGCCGTGTATACATAGAGAATGAAAGAAATAATACACTTTTGTTACCTTTTACACCAGTAAATAATCCCATCAGTAATGTACAGAGTATAGAAGAGCAAATAGATTTGTGCAAGTCAAAGTTAGCAGCGAATATGGTAACAGAGTTTCAGTGCAGTGCCCCTCCACCTCAGGTCTGGTGGGATCCATTGGTGATACCACTTTGCATCCATTTGGGGATGCAATAGGCTAAATCATTTTGTTCCTAATGTTAAAATGTGCACATCCATGAAATAAAAAAAAAAAATATTAAGAGACGCTAGAAATATATAATGTCATTTTTATTCATTGTTCAAAAAACACATGGTATCCATAGAAGTATACCCACTTTCTCAGACTCCAGAAAGGAAGAAGACATGAAAAAAGGGGATAACTTCTTGATTATGCAATGCGTGTAATGTCAGCACACTTCTAAAAAGAGTCAAGCAGTAGTATGCATGACCCAGTTATAGCTTTAGTGTCACCTACAATTCTAACTCCTCCCCTCCTCTTCCTCTTTCTGTAGGGGTTCCCCAAGGCTCTGTCCTTGGACCCCTTCTCTTCTCTATCTACACCTCCTCCCTTGGTCAACTAATAACCTCACATGGCTTCCAATACCATCTCAATACCATCTCTATGCCGATGACACTCAAATTTATCTGCGTGTCACTAATCTACTAACTGACATATCGGCCTGGATGTCACAACATTTCTTAAAACTCGATCTTTCAAAAACTGAGCTCTTGATATTTCCTCCTGCCCATGCACCATGCAAACTGCTGTATAAATACGATGTAGTAATAATAATAATAACAATATGCTAAACTATGTATATTTGTTTCTCCTCTGCACACGACTCAACAGTACAGCTATACCAGAAAGTGGGACCTCACTGCTGTAAACTGTACTTGTGTAACATGTCTAAATTGGATAGATTTGGTGAACAAAATAAACAGAAAAAATTACTTTACATCTGCCTAACTCAAATAATTTAATTAATATGTATTATTAAATCTGCATATTACACAATAGTAAAATATGGCACAGCCAGCAATTGAAATGTGTAAGTCACATCAAATAACCCTGCAATAATAGAGTGCGCTCAGTGAAAGTGCATCATAGCTTCTTTAAATATGTTTATTTATGTATTTATGTATTTGCTATGTTTCAGATATTAAAATAATTGTAAAGCATTACTGGGTGACATTTAGTTTTGTGAATCTCTGTGTATCAAAAACAATTTCCATGGTTTGGTTTCCATGAAATACAATTTTCTCCTTTGTTGCATTGCAGCACTGCTAATTACTTCCAGCCTCTTACAGCTACTTGCCTCCTTAAGCCACTATGGGGTCTATTCACGAAGCTGCCGAGGGATCTGGCCGTAGCTTCGGCCGATCCTTCGGCTAGCTTCGGCCCCAGGACCCCTTCGGTTCAGTAGAACCGAGGGGGTGCTGTACGGGCTATGCACAATAGCCCATACAGCTCCCGATCATGGCCGAGCGGCTCAGTCGAGCCGATCGCATATGCCTCGGCTCGGCTGAGCCGTGCAGAAAGCCGAACCCGGCCGAAGGCTCACTTCACTTCTGATTGGTCATTCACTCAGCTGCCCTCGGCAGCATAGTGAATAGACCCCTATGTGTGATGTGAACTGGTTCCATTCACATCCATATATTTTTTGGGTTACCTTCTGTTGAAAAACGGATGTTTACAGATTCGATGTGAATGGGGCCTTACTGTTGCAGAATTGCCTTGGTGCATGTGTTTTAAATTCCAGTGATTGATTAATCACCAGCAAATGTTTGGTAAAAGCCACCTTCACTGCTTTATAAATATGCCCCTAAAGGTGCCCATACACTTTACAACCCTCGCAAGACTTTTGTCTTGCGAGGGTTGTAAAGTACTTAAAAAAACGTACGATCTGCCCATCTTGGACAGGCAGATCGTACTTGATGTCTGAACACGGACCTCCATGACACAATCATAAGGTTTAGGTTTATTGAAAGCTGCAGATTTAAAAATATCACAAACAGCTCCTGAAATGACATTAACATGTTGGAGCTTATAAGAGATTTTAGTGATTTGGTTTAGATCTACTTTCTTATTATATTTACTTAATAATAAAGGTTGAAGGAAAGAAAAAAAGACTATGTTCGTTAGATCACAAACATACTTGAATCCACATCTGAGGCTTTCAAATGATCCATCTACATTTGTGGATTGATTTTTATCATCTCTACACTGCACTCCCCGCAGTTACACCCTTGTGTCTGTGAACATAGCCTAATTGTTAATATTACATGTACTGCTCAGTTCTGTGAAAGCCAAGCGATCCTTCTTATTGTGCTACCTATTATTTTGTTTTCTCTTTTTGTGATAAATGTTCAAAACGATGAATTACAATTTTGCATTGACAGAGCTGTTTCGCTTGAACAAAGAAGTAAAAAAAAAAAAGTCTAACACGTCCAGCAAAATGTAAATGTCACAGAAAAATATATTCATGCTAACTGCTAAATTAGACACAAATAAGTGAGAAATATCACAGATCCGGCCAACAAGGCACACATAACCCGGTACAATTGCTGTGCACTTTCAAGAATCAGGGCACAGATATAAAAATCATTTAATAAAAGGTCACTTCTCACAAGTAACATTGTTCTTGTATTTTAAGATTCAGGAAGAAAGAACCGTTAACTGGACAAATTTATATTTTATTGTTTAATGGCGCTTAAACTTTATAAGGTTACTGTGCAATAGATGTTCGTTAAATTAAACTTCACTGCACAGGCAATAGACGTTCAATCTGGGATGCTTCAAACTAAAGTTGGCCATGTGTAGGGTAGGACTATCATGCTGTACAAATGTTTTTGCACAATCCTTTAACGTACTGTGTCCAGAGTGTTCATATTGGCTTTGGCGGGCCAGAGGATGGAAACACAGTGGGCTATAAAGTTTCATTCAATATGCGTTTAATCTTTTTTCATCTCTGCTAAAATAGAATAGATACTGCAATGGCCTAGCTTAGTGCATTCTACCTGTTTAACTTTAGGTGACAGATGAAATCTAATCAATACAAATAAGCATCAGGTAATTATTTAAAGTACACATCTATCTTTAAAACAGTTTGGGTTTAACTGCCCCTCCTTGCCC
>NW_017307515.1:10157-11680 GCF_000935625.1 Nanorana parkeri
ATTACGCCCCACTGCTTACCTCAGATAGACCTGCAACTTCTTGTAGTGCCCTCTGGCTATGTTGGCCTGATCAACTCTAGTTCTTCTCTTTTCATCCAGTGAGCCATGCCAAACTGTGCGTAAGCGATTTTTGTACAGGAATAATGGATTACTATCTATATCAAGGGATTCTTCTTAGGTCAGCTGCTTTTACCGATTATCAGATCTACGTGCAGTTTGCTTGTGATGTCATGACAGGCCATATCACTTGGTTGTCTTCAAGGTCTGTGACTTACAAAAAAATGCAACAAATGAAAATGTAGCTACTGGTTACATAGTTACATAGTTACATAGTATTTGAGGTTGAATAAAGACATTAGTCCATCAAGTCCAACCTAAATGGTTAATGCTTTAAAGAGAGAGTATGTGGGGGTACATATTAAACAAGCAACAGGACCTGCTTAAAGCATAAGTTGTCAGTGCACAGAACCTCCCTCCACATTTGCCTCCCCAGTACTGATGGGAATTCCCCCACCACCTGGTACAGGAGAAGATGAATATTACTCTGCCCCATCCCACACTGCGATGCCTGAGTAACCCATCAGTAAGGTTGGGTTTGTTAGAAAGAAATTAGCAGGTAGGGTTTTCATATGTTTAAGGAACAACAACCATCAGAAAGTCACTATTTGCATAGTAACCTTGGAGTGCTCAGGGCCATCAATTCTAGAGGTGAGTACTCTGTGGTGACAGCTTGTGTTGTCAGATCTCAGTACCTGCTGATTTACCATTTTCCCCCACAGGCTCTCTTTAAAACATTAACTATTTGCTGCATTTTCATTTGTTGCATTGCTTGGTAAAGTCAGGATTGTCATTAAGGATCTTGAGGGCAACCACATGAAATGGTTCGTCATGACATCACAAGCTAGGCAAACTGCACATGTATCCAATGCCCTGTTAATACAGCTGACCTATGGCACGTCGCATGCATTTTAGTGTATGTTGTTTGGGCTACAAAGCAGTCTAATGAAGCTGGCTATCTTGTAAGGTTATTGATGACCAACCACTCCTTCATGAGCAGCACTGAAACTTGCCCCCTCCCTCTGACTAATGTAAGGGCTTCTCTGTTAGAGGTACTGTTTATAGTTATGTACATGCTTCCCTAGTTTTGGTACACTGTTTAACTTTTACATTAAATTCACTATGATTTGTTATTGAAACTAAGAGAAGAAAGTATTTTATTGATTCTTTGGTTAAAAAAACATGTATTTGTTTCAGGGATGTTCAGATACCAGTATCTGTATTGGTGCCAATACTTGGCATTTTCTTGAGAACTACCAGGGTCAGAGCGGTTGCAGCTGTGACCGGGCCCTGGCGCTCCACCACTGTCCTGAAATCATTAATCTGTATTGTTTTAGAAAAACTGCCACACGACACTAAAAAAATGTATCTGTAATTGATACTTGGACAAGAAATGGTACTTGTACTCGGTCTGAAAAAAATGGTATCAGTGCATCCCTAAGATATATATATATATGCATATATAT
>NW_017307515.1:12458-17325 GCF_000935625.1 Nanorana parkeri
GGGATTCTAATTTAGCTGGCAGGTACCTCTGAGCCAGCTAAATTAGGACCCCACCTGGAGCTCCTCCCACTGGACCAGCGCTGACTCATCGCTGCTCTCTCCGGCACAGTGAGTGAGGGCAAGGGGAGGGGGGGGGGACACTATTATGCTGCAAAGTTTATTTGTAAATGTATTTTCTGCACTGTATGAGCAGTATATACTCTATATCTACTACATATAGGATAGCAGAGGATAATTGTAAATGTATTGTTGCAGGCACTCTATATGTACAAGTACTATATACGACATATAGAGTGCACTGCAACAATACATTTACAATTATCCTCTGCTAATATGAATGGGTTAAATGATCCATAGTACATGATATGTAGCCCTGTACTACGGATCATTTAACCCATTCATGTTAGCAGTGCAGAATTGTAGATCTATATGTACTGTACATATACAGCACAAATGTCCCGTACATTGCAGCATTAGATTTACAATGATCCCATGCTAACATGAATGGGTTAAATGATCCGTAGTACAACTACATGTTATGTACTATTAAATACTATGGATAATGATTTAACCCATTCATGTTAGCAGGGGATAATTGTATTCCTATTACTGCAGTGTACAGGACATATGTACTGCGGATCATGATTTAACCCATTCATGTTAGCAGGGCAGAATTGTGAGCACCTCCCACAAGCTGAGCACCGAGACGCGATGAAGCGACGACTACAAGAGGCACCGTGTGAGGCAACAGGGATCGGCGTAAAAATGTGAGTGAGGGAAGCTGGGACGGGGCTGGCTGTGTAATGTATATGTAGTACATATATACAGCACATACCTCCACTACACTCCAGCAATAGAGTTACAATTCTCCGCTGCTAACATGAATGGGTTAAATCATGATCCATAGTACAGAACATGTAGATATATATACACAAACACACACACATAATATATATACATACACACACACATAGCTTATATTTCAGTATTAATGGAGGACAATTAAAATCTGTCATGTAAAAATGAAAGGAGTAGAGTACGCATATACCGCATTGTGATTTCTCATTATTCATGATAATGACAAAATCTTAATGTTTGCCATAGCCTGAGGGAAGATTTTCCCCCAATATAGCATTCTCTGGTGCAAGCAAATTGCAGAATTATCTTCCTCTGCTGAGATGTGGATATGTAAGCAGGAAAGTGAACACATTTTAATATATTCTCCGCATAGGTTTCATGTTTGTAAATGGGCTCCCTTTCTTAACAGACAAAAGCCATATGCAATTCATAAATGGTAATTAATCTCATCCTTAGTCTACATGTTGATGCCCATGAGGATGGAAATTGCTTTTTTATATGATACATTTTAAATAATTCTTAAAGAAGATGCCTGGTCCAATTGGAATTCTGGAAGTAATTTTAAAACCAGAAGCTCTCTAAAAATTACCTTCTCTGGCTGCAATAACAGGATCGTAGCTGTCCAGACCTAAGAACCTGAAAAGTTGTGTGACTGTACTCACCCCTCCACTAAATAGAAATAGAAAATGTAAATACTGATAACAATATCTAGGGAAAACAGGGGAAGCCCCTTTAACATCATGGGATCACATTTCTTTATTTCCTGGTTCATATTTGCACTCTTGTGACAAGTTGAGGGGAACCTGTTATACTAAACTATCAGTTTATGGGGACAACCAGGCTCCTGGTTTTGGAAGATGAAGGGGGAGACAATAGAGACAACTAAAAAGATATCCAAACACCCTCTTTATCACACTGAGTGCATATATAGCTAAATAACGTTTCCTATAGGAGAGACAGTGAAAGGTCGAGGAAAATAAAGTCGTTTAGGACCATGGGTGCAGAGTAGATATTGAGAGTGTTGGGTGGTTTAGGTATTGGAGCTAATGGGGTGGACTTGTCAGGTGTAGGGTACTTAAAGGTTTTGGGATTTTAGTATAGAGCAGTAGGTGTGGGATTGAAGTTCAGGTCGTGGATTTATTTTTTGCTCTGGGACCAGATGTGTCAAGTTAAGTCACTATCTGTCACTTTAAATGTTAGACAGTTTTAGGTCACATAGTCTAAAAAGTCAGTTAAGAATAAAATGAAAGAAAGGTGCTGGCTGTAAAGGTTCTCTTAGATGGACAGGTGGGGTAATTTGACATCAAGATTTTGAATGCAGAATAGCGTGTTTTTTCCCCTGTGTGCTTGAGTTTGGTATATAGTGGTTGAAATTGGGAGATTGTTAACTGGGGCTTGAGAGAGCCCAAGAGTGATGGTATACAGTGACAGTAGTGACTAAGTAAGAGGGAGATGAAAGGTCCACTAAAACATGAAACATGAAGGAAATTTAGATAACTAAATAACTGAATGTAATATTGGTGCATGAGGTAGGGAATTTGTTTTTTGGAGAATGACTGGTAGAAACAGATCAGGTCTTAAAGCTAAAAAAACATGTTTTCTACACCTTGCTGAGTCTTCTATCTCATTACAAATTTGCAAGACAGGGTCAGATTAAAAGCAACAGAAATGCTGCAGTCTTAAATAACATCAAATATTTACAAATGTCCTGGTAGCTACAGACCATAGATTCTTCCTTAAAGGAGAACTATGAGGTGAGTGCTTTTCACTCACCTCATAGTTCTAGCCGACCGGTGACAATGAGACTGTCACAGGTCGGATCAGTAAATCGGGAAGTGAGCAAACACATACCGGCGTTCGCTCAATTCTTGATCCTGTCACAGCTCTTTGCCATGACAGGGGAGTGGCTGGATTCCCCCCTCCCCGCTCCGATCCTCCAGCGCTGACTGGCAGAACGGACTGGAGAGGGGGCGGGTACAGCTGGCTCTGCCTCTAGATAGGCAGAGCCAGCTGTCACTCACGCAGCTTAATTGTCGGGATCCGCTGCGGCGTCTCAGTATACCGCGAGCTGTAGCTGGCGGTATACTGCGGCGGTGACGGGAGGATGCTAGTTTGTGTCCTCCCGTTACCCTAAGGAGAGCTATGGGAAAAAGCCCTAACCCCATAGTTCTCCTTTAAGCTTTAACTTACACAAGAGATCTTAAATCAGTGTTTTTATGGCACAAAGGTATTTTTTTTATTTAAAAAAAATAAATAATGTAATGTGCTAGCCCTAACCTGTGACCTATTGAGTCACACAAAGTGTGAACTTTACTGGTAGGTGCATTTTTAATGAGAGAATATTTATGTGCTGGGAAAAAGAGTGCAATGATGACTGGGGAGGATCTTAAACTATGATCTAGGGCAGTGGTCCCCAACCCGGTACCGGTCCGTGGATCAAATGGTACCGGGCCGCGGGGCCCCGCACTGCCGACGGGCTTCACAGTGAGGGGGCGGGTCCTGTGACTCACCTCCCCTCCATAGTAACAGGCGGACCGGCTCCGAGGGCGTCAGGAGGAGGAGGACGGGAGATCAGCTCCTGACTGATCTCCGTCCGGGCTGTGACTTACCACCTTACCTAACTAAATGGGAACAAGAACTACAAAGTCCCTTACTCCCCTCTCAACGCACTAAACTGCTACAAATGTACTCTTCAGTATCACCAGACAGCTATATGATGGAGGTTAATTTCAAGCTCATAGCGAGATGGTATCAAGTACCCACCACGCTGCATGCTATGTGCAGCGAAAATTCCCCCATGTGCTGGCGCTTATGTGGCTCGGCGGGCACTTTTGCTCACCTGTGGTGGGAGTCCCCACATATACAACAATATTGGCAGGAAATTACCAGTCACATATCTTCCATAAGCAGCATCCCAACACCATTAGACCCCTGGATATGCCTCTTTCACCTTAATTCCCTCCCGACCCGTTCGTATAAAAAGACAATGGTTCCCTTCATGCTCAACGCAGCTAAGGCCCTTATAACTAAACAATGGCGCTCCCCCCGGACACCTACCGTGGCGGAATGGTTAACCCGAGTGGATGATTTGAGATTGATGGAAGAACTACATCATTCTCACAAAGATGATTATAGTTCCTACTACACAACTTGGGCGGGATGGTTACATTTTAAGACCACTGAGACATACATTACCCTTATGTCCACTGAATCTAAGGTCCCATCTGGCTGAGAGCACTGGCCCCCAAACTAAACTAAACTACTCTGCATTGCCACAACTAACAAGATGTATCTCTCATATTACCCCAATCAAGAGGTGTATATTTGTTTACCTGTCTCATAACTGATATGTCAATATGATGAAAGTATGCGGTATAAACAACACCCAGACCGGGGG
Source organism: Nanorana parkeri (assembly GCF_000935625.1). NCBI lineage: Eukaryota > Metazoa > Chordata > Amphibia > Anura > Dicroglossidae > Nanorana > Nanorana parkeri. Next base: position 16,714 of record NW_017307515.1, read on the forward strand.
ACGCCCTGGTCCCCAACCTCTCCCCCTGTACCATCCACCTCCCCAACCCCATACCCCCATGCTGTTATTGCCATGATTGTTCTGTTTGTAATAGCTAATGTCTCCATGTCTTTTGTCATGTAATATATGTTTTGAAAAATCTAATAAACATTTAATATACAAAAAAAAACAAAAAACTGATGAGCGGTAACAGCTTTTAAAGCGTCGCCTATGGCCAATTTTGGGTATTATCGTTTTTTGAGGTTTTGCGCGCGCACACAATTTTAAGGCTTGACATGTTTGGTGTCTTTTTACCCGACGTGACCCCGTCTTTTATATTTTACCAAAAAATTGGGTAATAATAAATGTGTTATCATTTAATATAGGGGAAACTGTTTTTTTTTTTTTTAAATTTCGGTAATTTTTCCTTAATATAGTAAAAAAATAAAACCCCCAGTGGTGAATAAATACCACCAAAAGAAAGCTCTATCTGTCCCCAAAAAAGGGTATAAAATTAATTTCAGTACAGCGCTGCATGACGGAATAAATGTCAGTCAAAGTACCGCAGCGCTGAATACTGAAAAATGGCCTGGATGGGAAGGGGGTTTAACACCGCGGATGTCAACTGGTTAA
>NW_017307515.1:17342-18021 GCF_000935625.1 Nanorana parkeri
TTAAATGATTACAGGTAGGCATGTGATCTATCAAAGTTTGAGACTACGTTAGAATGTGTGACCAGTGACGTGGTCACACATTTTAACGTAATCTCGCCCAGTTTTTCAGTGGTGGAATAGGTGAAGAATTCCAACGCTTTCATTTTTTGATGTAACTGTATTTTATTTTGAAGGCATGTTTAAATATAATTAAATTAAAATTATTAAATCAAAACAATATAAAATATAAACAATCAACGTCCCCCCCTCAGCGGGCCACGGTAAAATTATCAAACGTTGACCGGTCCGCGGCGATAAAAAGGTTGGGGAACACTGATCTAGGGGAAGGGGAAAGTGGAACTAAGAAAAGTGGTCACTATAGAGAAGCTTAGGACTGGGAAATAGAAGAGGTAAGAGGTGTACTGGGTTAGCAATAACATAAGGTGCTAGTTAAAAATGCATGAGCTACTAAAATATTAAAGATAGCAGCAAAAGTATATGTGAGGAAATGTAAGAATTCTTCCAAACGAAAAAAGAATGGGAATTGATAATAAATATCAATTATGATATACCCTGTTTCCCCGAAAATAAGACCTACCCTGAAAATAAGACCTAGTTGTGACCATTCCCAGGGCCGGCGGTGGCATAAGGGCGAACTTGAAGAGCCGCGGGAGAGGCGGGAGAGAATCAGCGGTGCCAA
>NW_017307515.1:18603-19180 GCF_000935625.1 Nanorana parkeri
GTGGTGGAATAGGTGAAGAATTCCAACGCTTTCATTTTTTGATGTAACTGTATTTTATTTTGAAGGCATGTTTAAATACAATTAAATTAAAATTATTAAATCAAAACAATATAAAATATAAACAATCAACGTCCCCCCCTCAGCGGGCCACGGTAAAATTATCAAACGTTGACCGGTCCGCGGCGATAAAAAGGTTGGGGAACACTGATCTAGGGGAAGGGGAAAGTGGAACTAAGAAAAGTGGTCACTATAGAGAAGCTTAGGACTGGGAAATAGAAGAGGTAAGAGGTGTACTGGGTTAGCAATAACATAAGGTGCTAGTTAAAAATGCATGAGCTACTAAAATATTAAAGATAGCAGCAAAAGTATATGTGAGGAAATGTAAGAATTCTTCCAAACGAAAAAAGAATGGGAATTGATAATAAATATCAATTATGATATACCCTGTTTCCCCGAAAATAAGACCTACCCTGAAAATAAGACCTAGTTGTGACCATTCCCAGGGCCGGCGGTGGCATAAGGGCGAACTTGAAGAGCCACGGGAGAGGCGGGGGGGAATCAGGGGGGGCAACGCAAC
>NW_017307515.1:19485-34230 GCF_000935625.1 Nanorana parkeri
TTTTTTGGTGTAACTGTATTTTATTTTGAAGGCATGTTTAAATACAATTAAATTAAAATTATTAAATCAAAACAATATAAAATATAAACAATCAACGTCCCCCCCTCAGCGGGCCACGGTAAAATTATCAAACGTTGACCGGTCCGCGGCGATAAAAAGGTTGGGGAACACTGATCTAGGGGAAGGGGAAAGTGGAACTAAGAAAAGTGGTCACTATAGAGAAGCTTAGGACTGGGAAATAGAAGAGGTAAGAGGTGTACTGGGTTAGCAATAACATAAGGTGCTAGTTAAAAATGCATGAGCTACTAAAATATTAAAGATAGCAGCAAAAGTATATGTGAGGAAATGTAAGAATTCTTCCAAACGAAAAAAGAATGGGAATTGATAATAAATATCAATTATGATATACCCTGTTTCCCCGAAAATAAGACCTACCCTGAAAATAAGACCTAGTTGTGACCATTCCCAGGGCCGGCGGTGGCATAAGGGCGAACTTGAAGAGCCACGGGAGAGGCGGGAGAGAATCAGCGGTGCCAACGAAGCCGGCGCTAGAGGAAGCGAAGTGGCAGCGGAGGGAGCAGAGCCGCATAAGCCGATGCGTCCTCTATAGCGCCGGCTCCTGTCACAGGCGGAGTGATACCAAATGTACTCCGCCTGTGAGGAATCCATAGTGAAAGCGCGCTTCGCTCATTCTGGCCAGCGATTGGTTAGCTAATTGCTCTTGGAAAGGTACGGCACCCGATTGCCCTGATCACCATATTTTTGTAGATGAATAAGTGTGGATTGTTGTACATTAAAAAAAATAAAAAATAAGACCTAGTGTGTTTTTTTGAGCCCAAAAAAATATAAGACAGTGTCTTATTATCGGGGAAACACGGTAGCAGCATATAGCATGATATAGCAGAAACCAGTCACAGCAAAACTGAAAGAACTGTATGTACTTAGGATTAATAGGCACCTCACATAAATTACATTGGTGAAGGTGCTGCTACAAAGTGAAAACACTTATTGTGGGTGATATCAACAATCCAGACATCGACTGGTACTTAAAGCATGTGCTTCTAGTAAAAGAAAAAGACTTATATTCGCAAGACAATCATCTTACACACACAAAGCATGATGCCAACTATCCCAAATTTGCCAGGATAGTCCAGCATCTAGGTGCTCTATCCTGATGATGTTGTGTCTGTAATACCTCTTTATGGCCAGGGATGGGGCTCAGCAGCGGAATTCCATTTGTAAGTGAATAGGTCTGAATAAACATAACCAGCAGCAACAAGTTGCAATGTTAATCTCACATCACAGCTGAAAGTCATTAGTTTGAATGAACCATTAGCAACAGTAGTAAGTCTGAAATGTTAACTTCACATCACAGCTTGAAGTCATTCGTTTTGAATGAAAGTGTAGCAAGTCTGAAATGTTAACTTCACATCACAATTTAAGTCAATGGTTTTGGTAACATAAGCAGTGGTGGTGGAAATACTTGCTGTTTAGCTGCACTGCTGTTTTAGGAATCCATCCATGCAGTGAGGCTGAATAGTGGCTGTAGAGACTGGGGCTGAGAAGTCCTGTGCACCTGTCTCAGGATTGCGGTGCACTATGAGTCTCAGCAGCCCTTCAGAGGCAAGAGTGGTAGAGGCTCTTATCAGGGAGCTAGGGAGTAGCTGCAGTTCAGGATGGAGAACGGAGGCCGTGGCTTAAGCTGGAGATGGAGGCGGAGCAGCGTGATGTCAGCAGATGGGGGCGGAGCCACCCTTCATGCCTGAGGCACCGGAGGGTTAAGTATACGGGATATGTTACAGTGTCCCAGGGTCTATTCCAAGATCTCAGCATTACCGTTATTTGAGCTACTGAGCATGTGCAGTAACTCAGAAAAGGGTATTACTGAAGGGATTGCAGCCATGAGTGGGTTGTTCCCACATAATTAGGTGCAGGGCTACTCAGAAGGGAGGACCATCTGGATTGGACTACCCGGATCTGTGTTGGACTGTCCAGAAGGTTTTGGCAAGTATGACAGTGGGTGAGTGAGCAAAATGGAAAGGTATGCTAGATTTGGTCATTTTGAAAGTATTTGTATAGTCAGTGAAAGCAAAGGACAGTATATTATTCAAAATCACATTTATAGCTGTAATTAAATGTATGTTTATATATATTTTATATACCTTATTTTTATTTTTTTATTTTTAGTCACATGCGAGGCATGTGTCTGCAGCAGGGGAAAGGGCAGAAGATCCACATGTAGGACAGTGGTGAAAGCCACTTTCGATCACAAGAAGGGGGGAATTGCCAGGGGGAGGCACCTATGCAGCAGGGAGGATGGGCAGCAGGCTGATACGTAGGACAGTGGGGGAAGCTGCTGTCAATCAAGTAGAAGGCATGGTCATGGATGTGTCTACAGCAAGGAGAACAGGCAGCAGAATAAGTAAGACAGTGTGAAAAACTGCTGTCAATCAAGTAGAACAGGGCTGGCTAGAAGGCGTCTCTGCAGCAAAGTTGACTACTGGACTTCAGGCACATCCTTCACTGACAGGATGTCCTGTAGCTCTGATCAGCAGGCTCAAGTATGCAAATCAACCATGCCAGCAAGGATTTGCTTCCATGCTTGAAATGGGCAGATTGCAACAGGAAAAGAGAGTGACTGGCAGAATCACCAATTATTTGCTGCTAAATTAGTGTGCAGTAGAAGAAGAAACATATGGTACAAGATAGTTTACAACATAATGTAAAACACAGTGCAGCTTATAGTACACTATAGTACAATACAGTAATACCTTGGTTTACAAGTAACTTGGTTTGAGAGCGTTTTGTAAGACAAGCAAACATTTCTGAAAAATGTTGCCTTGATATACAAGCAAATGTCTTGCAATAAGAGCAAAATTTTGTAGAAAAGCACCACCTGAAATAAGGCTGTAGCAGTGCAAGCGATGGGACTGTTTAAAGACAATGCAATGTCACATTGAATAGATTCCTTGTTAAGGTTTCACAAAATGAAAAAGATTCCATTGAGTCAAGAGATAGCAGTGATTCCGTTAGTGACAGTGAAAGTCGTCCTACACAATAATCCTCCTCTCTCTTGTCCCCCCCCACACCAGCCACGAAGGTACCGGTAATGTTTATTTTTCTTTATATTTTGTACAGTATTATATTACAGTAAAGTATTGTAATCATTTTATATGAATATTTTTGGGTTGTGGAACGAATCATTTGAGTTTCCATTATTTCCTATGGGGAAATTCGCTTTGATATACAAGCGCTTTGGATTACAAGCATGCTTCCAGAACGAATTATGCTCTTAAACCAAGGTATTACTGTATAGATTATTACTAAAGTAATGCATAACTTAAATATTTTAGAGATAACATATACTTTAAAAGAACAGACATAACATCAACTCTGGAGGCCCTGACAGTAAATTCAATATGGTAAAATATTAGTTGGTAATTAATAAAGTATTAAACAAGGGAGATGAAAAACTATGTGGGGAAAAAAGGTTAAACCAATTCACAGAGGCACTTCGATTTGTCATATGTCTATAAAATAGGGGAAATACTTTAAAGTGACCCTGTTGCTAGAATAATATATAAAAACAAAGTGTCCTCTGCAAAAAAAGAGAGTTTTCGGGTATTCCTGGTATCAGAAATACTGGACTACATTTTTTTTCCTGCCAGCTTCTACATCACTAAAGCATCACTAAAGCATTACAGCAGTAATGCAGGGTCCAAGTAATTGATTTACTGAGTGCAGCAGGGGACCAGGGATCAGACATGCCCAAAAGCATGTCAGATGCAGAATAATAACAGCAGTATCTTTGCAATACAATGTAGATGTTGGAAGAAGTGAGTGTGCACTCTCTTCTTTGTAAGGAGCACTTGGTTTTTAATTATTATTTTAGCAACTCTTTTAAATAGATACTGGAGCAACTGCATTTTTAGTGGGAACAACATTTCTAGGAGTGAAAGGAAACCCATGTAGCATCAAATAAAAATGTTGATATGAAATAGGGAATATTTAAAACATTTTTTAAAATAGATTCTGATGCATGTGCATTCCCTAAGGGTATAACAGTTCCCAGAATAGAAAGAAACCTGTATGACTAAACAGGAAAGGTTTAGGCATTATACAGCAATACATTAAGCACTTAATCCATGTAGATTGAAGGGTACTGAAGCTGTATTTATGAAATATAAGGAAGGTAATAAAAATTGCAAAGAAAAATCAAGTTAGGAAATACTGTTTAATCATATTAAATTCCCCCCAAAAAGTATTTCAACTATTAGAAAAATGTGATAACGTAAGTCCTCTACAAGAATTTAGAAAATATAACCTGTGTAGGACACAGAATAAACAGAAATCTTAAGTATATAGTTTTAATTTATGCTGATGTCAGATAATACATTAGAGAGTCAACCATAACAGTTACACCTAAAAAAAAACTTAAGACAGCAAATGCAGTAGCTTCAGATGGTATCCATCCATGTGCACTAAAGGAATTTAGCTCAGTAGATAAGCCCATGTACAGTACAGTATATTTTTGAGACTTGATACTGGTATACAGCTCTTTGATCACAATATTTATGAACAATAAAAAGCTAAAACAATGCATATGGAACACCATTATATAGAATTATTGAAATTTACAAAGAAAAAAGTAAACTAGCATTGCACCCGCCCTCTGCTGCAGTTCTCCATCAGGTCCATCAGCAGAGGGCGGGTACAATGCTAGTTTACTATTGGCTATTGCAAATTGAAATAGCCAATAGGAATCTAGCAATGCATTCCGATGGGCAAATTTTTTCATTCTTTTTTTCTATTCTGACACGGCTCCGTGTCAGAATAAAGAAAAAAAAGAAAAAGCAGTGTTTCTCTCCTGGGCGGCCGGGAGCGGGAGACTCCCAGAGCGCCCGGGAGAGTTTTTTTTTTTTTTACGGCAGCAGTACTGCCGGACAATAGAAAACAGTTGGGCGGAGCTAGCTGTCATTGCTAGCTCAACACAATCGTTTTCTATTTATTTTTCTTGTACTTTTTAAACTATTTTTCTGTTCTGCTCGGTCCCTCTGAGGGACTTTTTAAACTATTTTTCTGTTCTGCTCGCTGAGCGGCATTTGGCTATTCACTCACTGCTGTTCGGCACCTATAAGAATAGGCCGAACAGCAGCGAGTAGCCTGTCGGAGGTTCGGATCAGCCGATCCAGATGTTGGATCGGCTGAGTCTAACTCCTTCTGCACTTCGGGTCGGAAATGCTGTGAGAAAAAACTTGAACTTTAAAATTTTAAAATACTGTCAAAATAACATTATTCAGGAACCACAATCAACACTATTCTAATTCAGACAAAAAATAGGGTATCCATTACCTCCACTAGATCCTTAACAGTGAAGCTTTGGAAAAGGGTAAACACTTCGAACTGGCATGACTGGATACTTCACTTGGTAAAAATGGAAGAAGATGCTTCCACACATGACCAAAAGGTCTGGCTGTAGACTTCCCCTCTATAAATTCCAGCAGTGGTTATTGTACTTTTTTTTTAATTGTTGGAATTTATTTGAGTGTATTTATGGCTATTTCACTTTTATTTCTCTGTTTATTTAAATAAAAAATACAAAATAAAACTAGAGTTAAAAAGTCACAGAGCTTTTAAACATTTACCTTTTTTACTAGGCTTTGTTTTACAGTAAGATGGAAACCTATCTCAAATCTGTCTCTTGAAAACCTTATATATAATTAACACAGATAGATAGATAGATAGATAGATAGATAGATAGATAGATAGATAGATAGATAGATAGATAGATAGATAACATATATAGAACAAACTGTTTCCAAAAGTGAAGGTGGTAAAGGGTCTGACCCACTGGAGTACCCCCACAGCCAAAAAAAAAAATGACAAACCATTTTTTTCAGGTGTCTCTGATCTGGTCGGGTGGTGTCAGTGGTGGGCCAATCCTTAATGCTTGTAAAGACATGGTGTTGCTCTCTGCAGTATTCCCGTGTGAGTCCAGGGCAGTGGGCAGAGGCACAACAACCTGGGCTCACAGGAAATGGGTTAATAATGATGGGAAGAGGAGGAGCAGAGCTGGATCAGTGATCAGGTATGAGCATTGTAGATGCTTTTCTATTTTCAAAATATGCTGGCAATTAAAAAAAGTTTTTTCAAAGATGGAGCCGAGCTTAAAAGTTTGTCCTTCTCTGTTTGGAAGCCATAGAAAAGGGCCTCTGGCAGGCAGATATCTATTAAGACAGCCCCAACCACAGCATGAAATATCGACAAATCAATACATACCATTCCTTGGCTATAATTTCACAGCATCAAGCTCTCAATCCTAGAAAACTCTAATTCATTGTTGTAGGACCAACTGACATGCTTCAACCACTGCACATTATTTACCATCAAATCAGCTGCACACATGTATCATAATAAGAAGTTTCCATCACATATTTTTAATCTCTGTCCTCTCAAATGTGAAATCTTTACAATGCCTTTTACTATGGTAGACAGGAAATGATCTATGAAAAGCAGAATTACAGAGACAGGCTAAAAAAGGCAGACAAAAAAGGCCACCTTTCTATAAAGCTGAGAGGAAATGTGCTATGGGAAAACTAAACAGCATTGTGCAAAATGGGACTGTTAGTGCCATCAATGTTTTGCATGTTTTGTTTTTTAACAATAGTAATATTAATAATAATATGACCAGGTTTTTTAATTAAAACCAGGGGCACTTTTATCAAATCACTCCCACCTCAGACAACAATCATGGTCTTCTCACTTCATTTGTGAAGTCACCATGGTATGGCTTCTTGACTTCTTCACTTACCCGTGCTTTTTTTTAATTTACAAAATTAAATCATTATGATTGACAGAATGGGAAATGGGCCTTGGGAATCCCCCAGAGTCTAAGGGTCTGGTAACTACAATTATTTTACAATGTAGTCCAGCCAACTGTAAACAACTTTTGAAATTACATGATAAAACAGATAGGAGATTTTAGAGGTCAGGTTTAAGTTTACTTTAAAGACACATTGTCATCATCTAAAACTATATAGCCAAGTTCAGTGTTATAAAAAAGAAAATGAGCACTCACAATTGGTCCCTTTTGCGTTTGTAGCAATACAACTTAATTGCCTGTTCACCCGGTTGCCAAAGTGAACCTCTGGCTACTACAGGAAGTTATTCATTTAGTGGTGGTAATACAACTGCCACTAAATGTGACAGCTTCCTGCACAGGGCTGTGCATCCATCTCCCACTCCTTGGCAGCCACCTAAGAACTAGCAACCAATGATGCTGCGCAGCCCCGGCCTGTGTCCTAACAACCAATGATGTTGTGTGGGAAAAAACACAGTACAATGAAAGGTTTTAGTTTATCTATTTATGTTTTTATTAAATTCAGTGGGGTTGATTTTCTAAAGGCAAATAGGAAATTCACTTCCCAAGGGAATTTTTACTTTGCATTTGAAGTTTCCCCTTAGTTTAGTGAATGAGGTGAAACTCTGCTGACGTCTGTCACCCCTTATGTGCACACAAAACAACTGTTTTTCTTTTCTTTTTCTTTTCTTGCACGTTTGGGTATTCTTTGCAAAGTGAAATTTTACCAAAATCTCCAATCTAAGGGAAATTTCCCAGCAAAATGCAAATTCACTTGATCAGCTAATTTGCCTTTAGTAAATAAACCTGATTGTGTTCAGGAATTGCTTTTAACATATTTCTGTTTATGGTTTATGCCTTTTAAAAGCCTTCAGCAGGAAAAACAAGAGTTATTTTCATATTTTTCTTAAGTGTCCACATGGTCAACATTTGCACACAATTACTTGTGCTAATGCATATGCACAAAGGGTTCACATGTAAACAAGCATCATATTGCTGCATAGGGTCTCACCAGAACGCCTTAATGGTTATCTTGCCATTTAGTAAATCAGGTTTCAAGTAAAATATTTCTAGTGTAGGTTAAGAAACAAAGAGGAGGTATCTGACTAGTTGCTATGGCAACATTGTTCTCACTTCAGTCATCCTAGGAAGTATTAACAATCATGTAGAAGCTCCAGGAACTCTTATGTAAATTAATGTGGATTAGGGTGGCCATAGATGGACAGATACAGTATCTCCCTAAAGAACGATAGTTGGAGACATCTTTTCAATTCTTAAAAAATTAAAATGACCTAGTGCAATTCTTACCCACCAATGCCAATGGTTGTACTTTCCTTGACTGTTTGAGGATTGGAAAAGGTTCACTGTGTATTCCTCTAACATATCTCAAATAGAGCTTAAAATTTGGAGCAATGCTTGCTACTATCATGTGTTAATGGCCAGCCTAACTTCCTTACACACTTCTGTCTGTTAACTCATTTAAGGATAATTGAAACATCTTGTAGCAAGACTAAGTTATCCAAAAAAATACTGATTACATTAAACAATGGCATCTGAGGTCCTCTGTACACAGAGACAAAACCCAAAACTAAACCCAAAGAAAGAAGCTACATTACACAGCCAATGTAATCCTCTTCAGCCAGTCCTGTGATTCAAAAAAGTGTTGCCAGACAGCAAAGCCAGCCAAAAAGGTTCTGGACCTTTCAACAGACTAGGGCTGCAACAACTAATCGACATAATCGATTATAATCGATTATTGAAAAAGTTGTCAACTTTTTCAATATGCAGTTATGCCAAACAACCATACAAACTAGTAATGCTCTGATTGTCTCAGGGTAGGGCAACTTCCTCATCCACTATTGCTGTGGTGCTGCTGTGCATCAGACTGCAGGAGTCTGATATAAAGCTAAACTAAGGCAGTAACACCTTTACCGCCATGTAAAAATGCATCCAATTAATTCATGAATATACCTTGACTTTTTTATATCAACCTGAAGTGCAGCTTTCAAATATGTTGCAGAGACATATCCATTTATAACCAGTGCCAGCTTATGTTCACTGCCCATCTTGTAGGGCTCCCCAAACTACTTTGTAAATGAACTTCTTGTGTAGTCCTGAAGCCTATAACCTTTGGCTTTACTGTCTTTACTATATGTCAATTTTGTGGTGCCCAAGGATAACATCAGCGATCTAACATTCAGTACAGTAGGGAATCTCAATAGTTCTCAGTACTGCACATATTGACATGGACTCATGCTATTGTTGTTAAAGTGGCACCTTTATGTAGCCCATGATCAAATGAAAATTTACAGTGGTTACAGCAGTTAGCAAGTGTTGAGAAGCAGGGAATGGAATAAATCATGTGAATGCTCAATGTCTCTTGCTTAGTCTTAAATCTTTAAATGAAACAAACACCAATTAACCAACTTAAAGTCATTCATGCAAGCAACTGTGTTTGCAATGGAGCGCTCCACACCTCTCAATTAAGGCAAAAGGTGCAGAGTGAAAGACGCGCAGTCAGCTCTGGTGAGTCTCATATGGTGGAAGCTTCATACAAGGAGGACAGCAGAGCCGAGGTAAAGCATGGTATATAGGGGCTCTAAAAGTGTATGTAAAGCCAAAATCTTTCACATCATTCCTCACTGTATGTAATTTTCTTCAGAAACATACTTTTTGTATATCTGTTGCAACATTTTCTACTAGGAGATCCTGCCAGTAACTAACTTTCTGTTTAGGTTGACAATCGTAAGTCACTGCCTTTCTATTATCTGCAGCATTGTCAGCCAGCCACGTGCACTCTTTTAGTTTGGCATTGGGCTGAACATACTGAAAAATAGCTTTTAGAGTTACATACTTTAAGACCTTGATGAACTGAGGCCTGTAGGATTTGGTGAGTGTTGTTTAAGTTCATCAGTGGTGGAATACTGAAGTTCTGTTGAAGAGTGTAAAACCATGGAAAAGATATTCCTCATTTAATTTGTACTCCATCATTTATTGAAAAAAGTATGGAATTGTGTTGCTAAATATTACTAAATGTGGCTTAAATTATAACACTGAGGGAGAGACAATAATTAGCACTGTATTTCCATCACTGGAGTCTGTGGGAACAGAACCTTTGGCTCCTTAAGCAATAATCCTCAACTAGGTCCACCTCATGTACACAGACATTTTCCTGTTTTCTCGTCTCAATGTGACACTGAACACAGAAGTTAATTTTTAAAAATGCATTCAAGTAGCCTAACTGTTCACAAAAATGTAACTTATTTGTGTATCACTCAGCTGTAGATCCTCAAATCATCTCTGAATTGGTGCTGACACTGTCTTTCCTTCTGGAGGGTGGCTACTACTGTTCCCCATGATCCCTGTCTCAATACAAATCAGGAAACAACACATGAGATTGTAGTTGCTCACGGGATCGAGCTTGGGGCGATGGCTACTTTACAACACACACAAGGATGATGGGGAACAAAAGTAGCCCCCCTCCAGAACGAAGGACAGTATCAGCACCAATTCAGTGATGATCTGCGTATCTACAATCCAGTGATACACAAATAAGATACATTTTTGTTAATAGTTGAGGTACTTGAATGCATTTTTAAGATGTAATTCTTGAGTTTAGTATTGCCTAAATCTGATTTACAATTATGAGACATCATGTAAATACTTGTTTATGAGATAACTGCTTCTACTGACAGTGGGAAAAACATGTTGCCTATAGCCATACTGAGAAGTTGTCCCTTTGACTCTGCTGCCTACTGGCACAAGGCAACTTTTCCTGATGCTAAATCAAGCCCTGACTGCCATTATTGCCCCCAGTCATCAATCAAATTAAAACCTGTCCGGGAATTGACAGCTGCAGTATGAAAGTTGAGTCTGAATGACAGTTGTGAATATATAATTTCGCAAACACTGACACACTAATAAATTCTTAAATAAATATGCTTTTATGGAATTTACTGTAGAGTTACCCCAAATCTAGGGGAATGTAGTTGTAATAATCATTGTCTTATATATATTCTATTTACTTATTTACTTTCTAATGGTTTTCACATACTTCATGCTACAAACTGATTGTAATTATCATTTACATTGTTCTTTTGATCTTTCTAATCCACAATTTGTTTGTCCTTTGCATTTCATTACTGCTGTTTATTTAGTATAGGTTCATATTCAGTTATTAATTTATTGTGTATGTGTTATATGATAGCCCAGATCAAGGTAGTAACCAAGAACCCTTAAAATGGGTTGGCATTTTAATGGATACTCTCAACAATAAACTATGTCTGGAATTGAGTAGTAGTTTGGTGATCACTTTCTTCTATAACTGATACGCCTGTTGTGTGCTCTTATATCATGTGGCATCAGGCCATGAAACCTTTAATGTAACTTACGTGCAACCATTACTATTAGCTACTAATTTACTGAATGTGTGTTAAATTACAGCCCTGAAGAAGTCAGGTCACTAAGGCGCCTTTCACATGGGACCTTCAGTTCCAATCATCAGGGGATCCGTGCACGGATCCTTTGCTAATCAGAGCAGTTTAGAACGGATGTCACTGTTGTCCGTGTCCATCCGTTTTTTTTCCTCCATCTTGTAAAAATTACCAGACCCAGGTCCGCCAAAGCAGAACTCCAAGTTCCATGTAGTTTTCCGGACCTGGTCAAAGTCAGGGGAAAACGTATGTAACCAGACGCACGCCCATTTAGATCCAGCTGCCCATAGACTAACATTGGGCTTCAGATTAGTTCGGCCTGAAAAACTGAAAGGTAGACCTGATTGGAATGCCCATGTGAAAGGGCTTTAAACCCCTAAAATGAATGCTTTTTCACAGATACTCATAACAATAAAATATATCTAGACTTTACTAGTTGCTTTTAATCTATCTTTGTTAACACTAACACATGATACTCACTCTTAATTGAGACCAGGAATATTGTGTACCAGGAATATTATCTTTGGGCCAGACCAAATATGAGTTTGGGCTCTGCTCAAGTAAGTCTGAGGTTCTTTCAAACCACCTGGCGCTGAATGACCCTGTAGACTGTAGAGCATCATGGAAATCACAATTATTGACTGCAGTTCTCTTGGTCGAAACAGTCAAATGTTCCTTACTTATTTCCAACCATCAAGAATGATGAAAGGCAAATGCCAACCTTTCCACCACATTTGCAATTCAACCTGCAAGTCTTCCTTTATTCGTTCTCTTTCTCTCTTCACTCAACCTAAAATTACCCCTCATCTGTGCTGCAGATGGTCATATTGCTTGGTCTCTCAGCTTCCGCTGATATGCCTTCATAAGGTCTTCTCACTGGTAACCTGTAGTACGCCATCATATGGATCACTAATGCATGCAAATTATGAAAGCACCTAGGCCCAGATAATAACTGTGGCCTTCAAATTTCCAACACGCTACATTGGCAAATAAGTTTACATGACAATGGCTATAATATGGCTGTATGCAGCTCTAGCATTTCTTATCTTACGCTCTTTTTGGTCATTTTCAGGAGCAGCTGTATCCTTTCCGGAGTTTAATAAGCTAGGAGACATATTTTGAACAATAAGATGAGATTCCCGATGAATACAGAAGATATATAATGCCTTCTGATTGTGGCCCCGTATGGGAAAATAGATGCCATTTTACTGATCGCTACTGTTTCCCTGTACTGAATCTTGAACAGTGTGTTGCATTACATGTTCGCCTGCTATTCATAATACTGATTATTCTTCAGAGGGCAAGTCATTACCTTCGTTTGAAATAGAGCACACTCTTTTCTCATTTTACTTCAGCACCAGTCAGGAATAATTCATAGTACTGGGCGCCCCATTAGCATAAGCAGCAGCTACCAGTGTGTTTAAAATCGGTTTTCAAATCAAGTTCGTCACAGCAAGAATGTATTATGTGTCCTATCCTGTCCGTGTTAACCAGTACACTGCTGCACAGAGCGTGCAGTTTACTGGCATAGCGGAAATACCACAGGAATTAATTAATGAACTGAAAAGGCTGATTACATATTCATATTCCCCAAGAAGTGAAGAACACAGAGGCAGCAAACAAAATTGCACATATAATAAATAACAAATGCTGAAGCATCTCTTTATGTCTCTCCTTGTCTTTGGTTTTATTTCTCCCTGCTTCTATCTCTCTCATTTGCTTTTTTGTTTCTTTCTCACCCCCTTCTCTTTTTTTCTTTCGCTGTCTACCCCCTCCCCTCTCTGGTCCTCTGTCTTTCTCTTTCTATTCATCTACATCTGTCTACCTTCTCTCACACTTTCTATTTCTCTCTTTTTCATTCCTCTTGATCTCCATCCATTTTCTCCCCCTTCCTTCCTTCCTTCCTTTCTTCCCTCCTTCCTTTCTTTCTTTGTCTTTCTTGCTTTCTTTCTTCCTTTCTCTCTCTCTTTAATTAGCTATCTCTCTCTCTCTCTTTCTCTCTCTCTCTCTCCCTTTCTTTATCTCTCTCTCATCATCAATCTCTTATTTTACATCTCTCTATTTCCCTTATTATCACCTTCATTATTTCACTTTTGGGCAGTCTCTCTCTCCTTCTCTCTCTTCCCCCTCTCTCTCTCTCGTTATATCTTTCTCTCTTTTTATCTATCTATCTATTTCTCTCTCTCGATATATCTTTCTCTCTTTTTATCTCTCTCTCTCTCTCTCTCTTGCTCCCGTTATATCTTTCTCTCTTTTTATCTCTCTCTCCCTCTCTCTCTCTTACTCCATCTATTTTTCCCTCTGTCTGTTCATCACTATCACCTGCCACCTCTTTTTGTCTTTCCTTTCACTCTTCACTCTCTCATTCCCTTTCTGTCTATTGCCTTTATCCAACTGTTTTGTATTTTTAGGGTCCAAAAGCATCACTAATATCTATCTATCTATCTATCTATCTATCTATCTAATCTATCTATCTATCTATCTATCCATCTATCTATCATCTCTAAATAACAATATTAGATAACTCCCATTTTGTATTTATTGTCACATGGAGAGCACACACAGGGATATAAATATACACATAGATAACCATTAGTTTATTCATTTACTCATTCCTTCTTTCATTCAATCTTTTTTTTTAAACAGAATTTACTTAGAGGCTGGAATTAATTGCACATTTACTCTGGGTAATTTAATTTAATATACCGCCTTGCTCATCAGAATTGATTGCATCATAAATATTGACACAATCTATTTATTTTCATCCATGTATACCGAGTTCCATTTGCCACCATAACGATGCAATGTGACGCCCTGTTGCTCATTTGACTTGCCATTCCCCACAGTGTGCTCATCTTCATGTCTCATTTACAGCACATTCCTCAGATCCCTCCTCTCCACCTGTCTTCTGCTTCCTAATCTCCCAAATTCCCATGCCACCCACCCATTTGTCCCTGAACTAAATAACAATATTAGATAACTCCCATTTTGTATTTATTGTCACATGGAGAGCACACACAGGGATATAAATATACACATAGATAACCATTAGTTTATTCATTTACTCATTCCTTCTTTCATTCAATCTTTTTTTTTAAACAGAATTTACTTAGAGGCTGGAATTAATTGCACATTTACTCTGGGTAATTTAATTTAATATACCGCCTTGCTCATCAGAATTGATTGCATCATAAATATTGACACAATCTATTTATTTTCATCCATGTATACCGAGTTCCATTTGCCACCATAACGATGCAATGTGACGCCCTGTTGCTCATTTGACTTGCCATTCCCCACAGTGTGCTCATCTTCATGTCTCATTTACAGCACATTCCTCAGATCCCTCCTCTCCACCTGTCTTCTGCTTCCTAATCTCCCAAATTCCCATGCCACCCACCCATTTGTCCCTGACACCCTACCCCTGCCCTCCACTACTCTTGGTACCAATCA
>NW_017307515.1:34414-55196 GCF_000935625.1 Nanorana parkeri
CAGCTAGCCAGTTTAAACAAAAGCCTTAAAAAAAAAAAAAAAAAAAAGGACTGATTAGGGTGAAGGGGAGCTGTGGACATTCTATGAAAAATGCAATTCACTTACTTAGGAAAAAAAAAAATCCTAATTTCAAATTGCATTAAAATTCTGAAACGGTTGTCAATTAAACACAGGCGGTTGTTAAGACAGGCGATACTTTGCCAGTCAAATTTCAAAGGTTCTATTTGAAATTAATCAACAGGTATCATTACACGTTACTTTGTTCCAAAGATAAAATATTGCATTTTAAAACCTAGCCTGCTCCCTTCAGTTTGAAAGATGCTGCCTCCCTGTGTCTTCAAATCACAGAGCAGCACTATAATCATCTGTTATAGCAAGGCTCCTACA
Source organism: Nanorana parkeri (assembly GCF_000935625.1). NCBI lineage: Eukaryota > Metazoa > Chordata > Amphibia > Anura > Dicroglossidae > Nanorana > Nanorana parkeri. The sequence continues at coordinate 34,802 of NW_017307515.1, forward strand.
TCGACCAGGAAAAAAAAAAACTCTTATGAAACTGGAAAGGCTAAATGCACCAATAAGCAAACTACATTAATAAAGCTGAAACATGATAATAAATAATAACACTGACCAAAAGCTTCCAGTAATTAGGATGTCTATTAAAATTCCAAGCATGCTACCTATCTTCAGATATAATGTCAGCTAGTGTGCAATGAGGTAACCCCCACCACCACACCATCACCACCTCCACCACCAACCCCTGAAACATGAATTATCATTTCCAGTGCATGCAGATGGGCTGCTTTATGCTTGTGGGGACATCCAGCTGCAAGCTCCACAATACACTGTTTCAGAAAGAGAGAGACCCAAGCAGATTGCAGTTGACTAGGATCTCTCTAATTCAAATATTATTAACCGAAAGGGGCTTTTTGAATGTCCATATCCACCCCCTACCCTTTAGCCCCTGCATGCATAGGCAATATCTGGAGGCATGAAGACAGCCTGCATGCATTAAATGCCCGATCAATACCTTCTAGTGATAGTAATATGTGCTAGCAAGCGGAGTTGGGAAATGCATGTGGGCACAAGCAGAATGACACACACATAATGCACTATCTGTTGTATAGCGTGCCCATTAGCGATCCCCTCCTAAGAAGCCCAAATCATTGGCAAGGCATGATCGGGTTGTTTTTTAAGATTCCAAGCACAGATCTTCCCTTGATGGCTCCTTCACCCATTTTTCATCTTTTCCCCACTGAATTACATGTATGAAATGGGTGACGTTCTCATGACACTTGCAAGCACCTGTGCCCATACAGTCGCTGCACGCAATCAACACACTGTGCCCCCCTGAACATTCTTCATTATACATATAAAATCGTATTTTGTGTGTGCAAGGAAGCAGGCTACAGCTGATGTTCTCTAGGCTCCCCGTCCCAATTTGACACAGCCTCTACCCCATCATCAGCACATCACATTGCAGCCTGGCTGTCTGGGCTCTCTGGGGCAAGCCATGCCAGACAGAACTTTTGGGTCTCCTGCCAAGAAAGGGTTAAATCAAATCCCATTCCAGGATGACAAGGATCTGGAAATGTAAACTTAGCAGAGAGGGGGGAAAAAAAGGCAAAAGGGGGAAAGAAAGAAAAAGCAAAAGCCTCATCCCCCCCTCTGTGCACTGATACATCCACCACTAGTTCAGCCTGTATCAAGCAACTCACGTCTCCCTTTTGAGTATACTGCAAGAATATTTATCGAGCTCCAAGCTCAATCACTGCATTGAACACACAATGCGTCTACTCCGTTGCATTTATTTGCTTTTTTGTTTGCAAAGAACACATCCTTTATGGATTGCAATTGAAAGCTAGGTTGATTTCAAATTAAAAAAAAATGAAGGGATGTAACCAAAAAAAAAAATGAAACATGGTCCTCATGATGTGTCATGTGGAATTCCTTACCTCTCACACATGTAACCATCAGTACAAAAAACAGATAACACAAGGTAAATCCACTTTGCAATGCCATTTTCCTTAGGCATAGGGAGTCCACAAGTCCCCATTTAATACATCCCTTTTGGTACAAGTGCCTCGTTGTCTTGGCTGGCTCCTGAGTCCCCCCTTTGCAGGTGGCTTTCATGTTATCCTCTAAGCAGCAGCAGCAGAAATATAGTAATACTAAAAATTGATGATAAAAAGAGATAATTCGGATCCAATCCTGGATGCCTTTAGCAAGGCGCAGCGAATGTATTTTTTTTTTTTTTGAATTTTTTGGTGCTGATACTGAGCGCGGTCACAGCTCAGAGTGAATGCTGTTCATGGGATGCCACAGCAACCTTGACGAGGACTCAACCATCTTCTTCAACAGGGGCATCAAGATACTAGCGATTGTTTCTTGCCATTCCCCTCCCTCCTTTTCCCTTTTCTACGGAGTGAAGACGGGTCGGCGCGGATCACCTGGGGGTTCTGCAGCGGTCGTGGATGACTCGGGCGCAAGAGCAGCGGCGGCGGCGGCAGCGGCGAGCATCAGCGAAGCTCTCCAGCTATGCGCGACTGGATCAATGCCGCTTGGCACAGCTCCTCATCGTCTACTGTAATAGATGACTGAAATTTTCACTGACGCCTCAAGGAGAAATACAGAAGATAATAAAAGCTATCAATTCAGCTCCTAGCGCTGCAATAGATCCCAGCACTCAGATCTTGCAAGGAAGGCTGGATGCATAGAGAGGCAGAAAGATGCAGTTAGTCAAACGTGGCTCCTTATGTGAGGAGTGCGGGGCGTGTTGCTGGAGACAGCCTGCGCACACACTTAATGCATGCAGGAGGGAGCTCTGTGTCTGTGTGTGTGTGTGCAGGATGTGGAGGAAGGGAATGGGGGGGTGCAATGGATCAGCTGTACAACTTTGCACCCTTTATCAGTGTGGGACAGGAGCTGCTGGTATGGTGGAGTCAAAGGCAGAAGGGGTTAATGCCCATCAAAGATAGAACACTTGTGCCATCTACAGGCTGCCAGGCTCTGATCCTTGGATTAGGATTTGGTAGCCTACCCAGGTTCAGCTAGGCATACATGGGCAGAGATGTCGTGACCACCAGCGATGAACGAATCGAAGGCGGGCAGACCGATTTCTGCTTGATTTTTGCAAGGCATACATGGGCAGAGATGTCGTGACCACCAGCGATGAGTGAATCGAAGGCAGGCAGACCGATTTTTACTCCATTTTTCCGATTGCTGGGAATTTATGGAAGGTGACGCCTTTCGTAGGCGACTTATTCAAATATTTTGGTTATAGTTGGACCCGGGTGGGCTGTTCTTTGTGTTTTGGACACTTAAAAGCGTATCTAAACCGAAAAATTTAAATGTAGAGCTGACAGTGCTGCTGTCCAAGGGTGGCTCCATTGCTCCTTCACAGTGGCGTCACAAGGGGGGGTGCGGCCCTCACCGGGTGACACCATCAGAGGGGGTGACTGATAGTCATTTTGGTGCCACCCCCTCTGAGAAGTCGTGCACAAACCAAAACCCCTCAGTTGCCGGAGAGAGGAGGGGACTGGGCGGGCTAAGGTACGCCCTCCTCTCTTCGCCAGCGTCCATCACCAAGATGGGTGCCGGCAGGTAAGCGTGCGTGACGTCACATGCATGTGCGATGACGTCCCAGCGGAGTATCACCCGGAGCGGCCACTCCGGGTGACACCCCCCCCCCTGCAGCGGAGGGGGAGCGAGACTGGAAGGACCGGTCTAAGAGCAAGCTGGCTCAGAGGATCGGGTAAGTATAACTGTTTTATTTTCCTCCCTAGACACAAACAAGCAATTAACCCTTACAGTGCAGGGGGTAGCCCCACTGCAAGGATTAATGACAGTTTTGCCTGGAGTTCTTCTGTACTATATTGTAGTTTACCAATCCTTACATGTGGTGGCTGCATTAGTTTTCTTATTTGTTTCCCTTTATTTTCAGCTGGTGATCTGGTCAGTAACACACTTCCTATCTTAATGTGACTTCAGTCTATAGAGGAGCAATGAAGCCAGCCTTGGACAGCAGCATTGTCACCCTGTGGAGAGAGTAGTGAGTAGGGATGCACCAATACTGATACTAGTATTGGTATCAGTGCTGATGCCGAGTATTTGGGCGAGTACTCCAATACCTAGCCCGATACTTGAGCTTCCGGTATCAGGAAGCCGGGCATCGAGTCATTACACGCTGCCTGGCCTCCTGATTGGCTGGGAAGCCGGCTCCATGCTCCATCACGAGGGAGCATGGAGCTGGCTTCTTGGTCAATCAGGATGCCGGGCAACGTGTAAAGACTCACCGCCCGGCTTTCTGGTTGCTCGGGAAGCTGGCCAATCAGGAAGCCTTGCGCCCTGTAATGACGTGGCACCCGACGTTCTGCTTGGCCAGGAAGCCGGCTTCATGCTCTTCACCTCGTGACGAGGGAGCATGGAGCCGGCTTCCCGACCAATCAGAACTTGTCAGAACCTGTCATTACACGGCACCCGTCTTCCTGATTGGCCAGAGAGATGGCTTCCCTGCTAAACGGGAAGCCAGGTGAGTCTTTACATGCTAATAAGGATCAAAAACATAAGGGTTTATTGATCACTTTCATTAAACAGGCAAACCGGCATCAAGGAAAAAGCTTCCAGTAATTAGGATGTCTATTAAAATTCCAAGCATGCTACCTATCTTCAGATATAATGTCAGCCAGTGTGCAATGAGGTAACCCCCACCACCACCACCACCTCCATCACCACCAGAGAGAGAGAGAGAGACCCAAGCAGATTGCAGTTGACTAGGATCTCTCTAATTCAAATATTATTAACCGAAAGGGGCTTTTTGAATGTCCATATCCACCCCCCACCCCTTAGCCCCTGCATGCATAGGCAATATCTGGAGGTATGAAGGCAGCCCGCATACATTAAATGCCCGATCAATACCTTCTAGTTATAGTAATATGTGCTAGCAAGCGGAGTTGGGAAATGCATGTGGGCACAAGCAGAATTACACACACATAATGCACTATCTGTTGTATATCGTGCCCATTAGCGATCCCCTGCCAAGGGGATTTTTAAGATTACAAGCACAGATCTTGCCTTGATGGCATAATGTATTATTGCTGGGATTTGTAGTCCTCTATAGCTGGTGGTATTCTGCATTTCGCTGTATAGGGGACTACAAATCCCAGCAATAATACATTATACAACACAATGCAGAATACTACCAGATATAGAGGACTACAAGTCCCAGCAATAGTACATTATAGCTGGTGGAATTCCACATTGTGCTGTATAATGCATTATTGCTGGGATTTGTAGTCCCCTATACAGCGCAATGGGGAATACCACTAGCTATATAGGAGTAAAACAAATCCCAGCAATACATTATACATACAGTGTATAATGTATTACTGGGATTTGTAGTCCTCTATAGCTGATGGTATAATATACAGTACAGCACAATATACCGTCAGCTATAGAGGAATACAAATCCCACTATCCCAGCAATACATTATAGAGTACCATGCGTGGGAAAGTGCAGGCTTACCTGAGCAGTCTTCCAGCAACTTGCTTCTGAGATCGGCGGCTGTCATCCCCTCACACCTGCTCATCCTTACTTCTTCTTCTCCCCACGTCCCTGTGCCGATCATGGATGTACGCGTGAGGCGGGGAGGAGGTGCGGCGTGTGTGCGGGCGGGTCTGGCAGCAGCAAGGGTGAGGCAGGGAGGAGGTGCGGTGTGTGGATGCGGGCGGGCCTGGCCGCAGCAAGGGTGAGGCGGGGAGGCATGTGGAGCATGAATGCGGGCGGGTCTGGCAATGACAAGCATAAGGCAGAAAGGAGGTGCGGCATGTGGATGCGGGCGGGCCTGGCCGCAGCAAGGGTGAGGCGGGGAGGCATGTGGAGCATGAATGCGGGCGGGTCTGGCAATGACAAGCATAAGGCAGAAAGGAGGTGCGGCATGTGGATGCGGGCGGGCCTGGCCGCAGCAAGGGTGAGGCGGGGAGGCATGTGGAGCATGAATGCGGGCGGGTCTGGCAGCAGCAAGGGTGAGGCGGGGAGGAGGTGCGGCGTGTGGAGCGTGGATGCGGGTGGGTGGGTCTGGCAGCAGCAAGCGGGGAGGAGGTGTGGCATGTGGAGCGTGGATGTGCAAGTCTTGCAGTGGCAATTGTGAGGTGGGGAGGAGGTGCGACATGCGGCGTGTGTGAACCCGTGAACAGGGACAACTAATTGAAAGCTGATTCATCGATGATTGAAAATGTTGACAACTTTTTTAATCATCGATTATAATCGACTTAGTCGATTAGTTGTTGCAGCCCTACATTCATCCCTGGTTTCTGGGCACAGTCGGATTCAGGAGACCGTCCCCTGACAAATTATGTTCCCGGGAACATAAAATAAACAAATTTTTTTTTAATACTCACCTGATCCCTGGATCCAACGACGGGTGTATCCTCCCGTCTCCCACGCTGTTAGAAGCTGCATACAGAGCGTGCTGGTTACTACTTAAACCGGTGCGCGCTGTGTGCAGCTTCTGAGAAGATACGCTATTAGCATAGCGAGGAAGCCGGCTGCGCATTTTGCATCGCTCCTGCTACGCTAATAGCGTATCTTCTCGGAAGCTGCAGACAGCGCACCATTTTAAGTAGTAACCAGCACACGCCGTAGGCAGCTTCTAACAGCGTGGGAGACGAGAGGCCACACTTTTGGTGGATCCAGGGATCAGGTGAATATAAAAAAAAAGTTTGTTTTATGTTCCCAGGGATAAAACGTCCCCGGATTTTGTTTTAAAAATGTTGTCACCTTACCCTGGCCTCGTGGTCAGTGGGGGGTTCCATGGACCCTGGTTGTGTGGGGGTGGGGGGTGTCTGCTGTGGCCGCAGCTGCAGTGGCTCTCTGCCACCTGTTTGTCACCTGCACCCGGCCAATGCGGCTCTCCGATCGGCGGCCGCTCGCTCCTCAAGGGGGTCCTCAGAAGGCCCAACTGGCACCTGATTATAGGGCCACGTCTGCCTGATCCAGCCAGCCCGGATCGCATACCAAGGCGATCCGGACTGGCTATACCAGGTAGACGCGGCATGTTAGACGGCCCCCTGCTGGGGCCTCCCGAGCACCTCCTTGACGAGCAGCGGCCGCACCGATCACAGAGCCACGTCGGAATCAGTGGGAGGCCGGGTGCAGGTGGCAGCGGGGGGTCAAGAGGTCAGTTCGTGCTGGCATCAGAGAGGCCCGGGGGGCAATTGCCACCCTGCCCCCCGGCCCAGTCCGGCCCTGACTGGGAGAGGGGGAAATGTTTGTAGTGCAAACTAGGAGAGGAAGATAGGGTGACAACCCTGCCTCTCCATCCCCAAAGATGCAGTAAAGCGAGTGAGCGTTGTCATCCTAGGAGATCAAATGTGTTACTGGCAGGATCAAAATGAGATAAAGCAGGAAAAGTCAGAATAAGGAAAACGACTGCAGCCACCACTTCTAAACTGGTAAGTTGCAATGTATAACTTTTTTATTACATTTAGATAGATAGGCTTTAAATTGACACTAAATTTAGGAGTAAAATCCTAAACATGCATTCAAGTACTTTAACTATTAACAAAAATGTATCTTATTTGTTTATCACTCGGCTGTAGATCCTGAAATCATCTGTGAATTGGTGCTGACACTGTCCTTCCTTCTGGAGGGTGGCTACTTTTGTTCCTCATGATCCCTGTGTGTGTTGTAGAGTAGTCACTGCTCCAAACTCACTCCTGTGATGGACTACAATCTTATGTTTAGTTTACTAAATTGTATTGAGATTGTAATCCATCACAGGAGTGAGCTTGGAGCGGTGACTACTTTACAACACACACAGGGACCATGGGGAACAAAAGTAGCCCCCCTCCAGAAGGAAGGACAGTGTCAGCACCAATTCAGAGATGATTTGAGGATCTACATTTTTGTTAAGTACTTGAATGCATTTTAAAGATTTAACTCCTGAGTTTAGTGTCACTTTAACTCTCCAGCATCTACCAAAAAACACTGAATGTCTTTTTATTTGTATCCCTTTTGGACTGTATGTATGTATACACCATTAAAAGCATTTTGTTATATCTGTATCATAACCAAGATTACCAAGACTTCCAGTTTTTTCCGCACAAAGCCATGATGAAGGCGTCATCCGTTTCTGCGGGTGGATTCCGGAATTATTTGTTTATTCCACCTTATGGAGAAGATAATAGGGGAGTGTGACATCATGGTTTGGCTTTGTAATGACTGTGGCATTTCTGCCAGAAGAGACAGTGTGTCACCATCTAAGGTCTGCGAGAGATCTGACTTACCAAACACAATGCAAAACTGAAATATCTGATTACGTAGAAGTTGTTATGTGTAGTTGGCTAATCTCTGATAAACCATTGCTGTAGGTTAAAATGACTGAGTGGTTCCCATTGAATCATGATGTAAGAGAGATCATCTTAATTCACAAAGTATGGGCTACATTTTACTTATCCACATGACTCTACTACAGTGGTTTTTAAAGCAGAATGTGCTGTATATGACAATCTTTTTTTTTCTTTGCACTTTCCTTAATTTTGCTTACATGGGAATTGCCCACTCAGTGTGTTAATATGTTCTATGTTTAAAGCAGAACTCCATGGAAAATTCATCTTAACCCTTGCAGTGGGGCTATGTATGTATTCTTGGGGGCAGATTTATAAATCTTGCACCCAGTCATACACTGGGTCAATGCCGTTCACACCTCATTCCCACCACTAGATGGAGCCGAGGAGCACAGGGTTTTCCTAAACTGCTCGGCTCAATCTAGTGGTGGATGTGCTCTGCGTACGCCATTCATGAATCTTAGGGCTGGGCAGAAGATTTATAAATCAGGCCCTTTGTGTATCCAGGTGACTCATACCTTGTCTTGTTCAGAACTAATTCTGTCTTCGTTTGGTGGTAAATGATAATGATGTCTCTTTTTTTTTTTCAAAATGAAAACTGGTCCAAGATAGATTTTTTTAAAATTCGAGTTTTATATTTCTTGTCATCACCATTTTTTTTTTATTCTACCTAAAAAAAACTGATGCTAAAACTGACACTGACTTTAACGCTCAGGGTCGTACCTACAATAAGGGAGCCTAAGGATGTTGCCTCAGGCGGCATCTCTCACATGACTCTCTTTGTGTCACGTGGTGGGCAGCTGGCAGATCACAATGCTGCACAATGGTTGCAGTGTGCCTGCCACTCCCTTTCATGGGTTGCTCTGAGTGGTGTCCCGCTCAGCTCCTGGCAACAAGTGAAGTCACTGAGCAGGATGCATCCCTCTAGTTAGCATACACCACCGGCATCAGACCCCTCCCCCCTTTCAGGTGGGGAAAACGCTAGGGACAGCCCTGCTAACACTAACCTAGATCAAGCGCTGATCTAACTTTTTTTTTCAGACTTTATTATATTTCAAAATTCTCTAGTATGAACAAAAAGATACAATGTATATTTTTCTCCTTACAGAGGAGAAATTGGAGGGGGGGGTTCTATTTACATTGATCTTTGATTGATTGATCCAACTTACCGGCAGATCTGAATGCACTGTGTGATTGGGCATCTATTTGGCAAATTAGGTTTAATGTTGATAAATGTAAAGTTCTGCACTTGGGGACTGGAAACATCCATGCGTCATACACTCTGGGGGGAGTATGTTTGGAGGAGTCAGTGATGGAGAAAGATCTGGGTGTTCTGGTAGATCATAGACTAAATAATAACATGCAATGTCAAGCTGCAGTTTCTAAAGCAAGCAAAATACTTTCTTTGAATTATATGGGGTGTAGACTCCAGAGAGAGAGATAGAGACATCATCCTGCCCCTGTACAAAGCATTAATAATACCTCTATTCAAAAAATCTTGTCCCCTATGAAGAGAAATCCCTCAAAACGAAGATGGTCTGATAAATAGATCACAATAAATTAAGTAATGTAACAAATTTAATAATTAATATACACATAAAGACACCTATACAAAACATTTAAAAACCATTAAAAAAGCTTCCCTGAATCACCCAAGTATAATGATGTGAATGTTCAGGTATATAAATCTCCTAAAAAGCAGGAAGTCTCTGGTGCCGGCAGAATGATGATATATCAAAAATAGACTAGCGGAGCTGTACTCACGTTGTGTTTATAAACCGTGGTGGAATAGTCCTCAATATATCCCACAACGATATTTGCAAGTAGACTGTTTCACAACGTGGTATCCAATTGTAGCGATTTCCTTTCAAAAGGATCCGCTTCAATAGCGGGGCAGAGATTCCTTTAATATTCTTTTCCCCCGTCTAGTTTTTGTTTGCACCAGGGATTGAATTCCAATTTGAGGGTTTGTTTAGTCCACTAAACTCGGCGGCTGCAGGGATCCTCTGTCTTGCTTTCACTCGAACATTGAGTAATCAATTTTGGGTGTTCTGGGAAGCTGGAACACACGCTATCCTGACGCGTTTCCCCCCGATGGCCGGGGCTGATTCAGAGGGGCGTGTGTGTAATGTCTTGCATAGGTGTGCTTAAATACTCATACTGATGATAGCTGATTGATGTCCGGTTTTCACTCTACGTATACGAGCATGTAATTAGCGAGAATTGATTTTTCCAACGTAATCTAGTGTAGCAGCATATCCATAGTGCAGTTTCTCCCGACTCTTAAATATTGGCCATATGGTATACTATTTTTCAAATTCTGTGGATGGGCACTACTTGCTTCGAGTATAGCATTACCCGCCGTATCCTTCCTGTATAGGCTGGTATAGAGGACCCCTCCGGCATCCTTGCATACCAGGATGTCAAGAAAGGGTAGCCTGTCATTGTCAAATGTTAATGTGAATCTCAAATTAAGATCATTGAGATTCAAGACATCCACAAAGTCCTTCAGCAGATCTTCTCCTCCCGTCCATAGTATCAGGATGTCATCTATGTACCTGTGCCACGATAAAACATGGCACAGGTACATGGACAGATCATCTCTGTCTTTCCAGCGTTGAACTAGTTAATAGCGCCCGTCACCCTGGATTTTGGTTTTCCTCTATCATATTTTTCTATCATAGTTCACGAGTTGACCCATCAAGATCCGGAGTGTACTGAGGTTCTCAAGTCCTTTAAGCTGTATTTCTATTATGATTATAACACTATATGAATTTATATTTATGCGGTGAGGATATTTCCCGTCTAGACTGCTGAAAAAGGTTGAGATTCCTCAGTATATGTTTATATATATTGTTTCCACATTTGTCATGTACGGAGAAATTGCTGTACATATGTGGAGGATGGCATCAGATTAATCCGTATGAATGGGGCTGAGTCCCTATGAGTGTTGCTATACTAGATTATGTTGGAAAAATCAATTCTCGCTAATTACATGCTCGTATACGTAGAGTGAAAACCGGACATCAATCAGCTATCATCAGTATGAGTATTTAAGCACACCTATGCAAGACATTACACACACGCCCCTCTGAATCAGCCCCGGCCTTCGGGGGGAAACGCGTCAGGACAGCGTGTGTTCCAGCTTCCCAGAACACCCAAAATTGATTACTCAATGTTCGAGTGAAAGCAAGACAGAGGATCCCTGCAGCCGCCGAGTTTAGTGGACTAAACAAACCCGATGCGGACATTGCCTGAGTACAGTGGCAATAGATTGGGTTCACTGTAGCGAAGACCGGGAGACGTGAGTGAATCTTTGCAAGTGTAAACACACACAGTTCCCACTCCTCCCCGTGTCACTGGACATACTGCTGTGAGGACTTTACCAAACTCCATCCCACAGTGCGGCCGCACGAGTGGATACTCTCTTTGTGGCTCCTTTCCCTCAAATTGGAATTCAATCCCACACAGTGGTGCAAACAAAAACTAGACGGGGGAAAAGAATATTAAAGGAATCTCTACAATTGGATACCACGTTGTGAAACAGTCTACTTGCAAATATCGTTGTGGGATATATTGAGGACTATTCCACCACGGTTTATAAACACAACGTGAGTACAGCTCCGCTAGTCTATTTTTGATATATCATCATTCTGCCGGCACCAGAGACTTCCTGCTTTTTAGGAGATTTATATACCTGAACATTCACATCATTATACTTGGGTGATTCAGGGAAGCTTTTTTAATGGTTTTTAAATGTTTTGTATAGGTGTCTTTATGTGTATATTAATTATTAAATTTGTTACATTACTTAATTTATTGTGATCTATTTATCAGACCATCTTCGTTTTGAGGGATTTCTCTTCATAGGGGACAAGATTTTTTGAATAGTCTATTTGAAACCCTGAAGTTTGGTCAAATATAATGGCAGGATCAAAATGAGATAAAGCAGGAAAAGTCAGAATAAGGAAAACGACTGCAGCCACCACTTCTAAACTGGTAAGTTGCAATGTATAACTTTTTTATTACATTTAGATAGATAGGCTTTAAATTGACACTAAATTTAGGAGTAAAATCCTAAACATGCATTCAAGTACTTTAACTATTAACAAAAATGTATCTTATTTGTTTATCACTCGGCTGTAGATCCTGAAATCATCTGTGAATTGGTGCTGACACTGTCCTTCCTTCTGGAGGGTGGCTACTTTTGTTCCTCATGATCCCTGTGTGTGTTGTAGAGTAGTCACTGCTCCAAACTCACTCCTGTGATGGACTACAATCTTATGTTTAGTTTACTAAATTGTATTGAGATTGTAATCCATCACAGGAGTGAGCTTGGAGCGGTGACTACTTTACAACACACACAGGGACCATGGGGAACAAAAGTAGCCCCCCTCCAGAAGGAAGGACAGTGTCAGCACCAATTCAGAGATGATTTGAGGATCTACATTTTTGTTAAGTACTTGAATGCATTTTAAAGATTTAACTCCTGAGTTTAGTGTCACTTTAACTCTCCAGCATCTACCAAAAAACACTGAATGTCTTTTTATTTGTATCCCTTTTGGACTGTATGTATGTATACACCATTAAAAGCATTTTGTTATATCTGTATCATAACCAAGATTACCAAGACTTCCAGTTTTTTCCGCACAAAGCCATGATGAAGGCGTCATCCGTTTCTGCGGGTGGATTCCGGAATTATTTGTTTATTCCACCTTATGGAGAAGATAATAGGGGAGTGTGACATCATGGTTTGGCTTTGTAATGACTGTGGCATTTCTGCCAGAAGAGACAGTGTGTCACCATCTAAGGTCTGCGAGAGATCTGACTTACCAAACACAATGCAAAACTGAAATATCTGATTACGTAGAAGTTGTTATGTGTAGTTGGCTAATCTCTGATAAACCATTGCTGTAGGTTAAAATGACTGAGTGGTTCCCATTGAATCATGATGTAAGAGAGATCATCTTAATTCACAAAGTATGGGCTACATTTTACTTATCCACATGACTCTACTACAGTGGTTTTTAAAGCAGAATGTGCTGTATATGACAATCTTTTTTTTTCTTTGCACTTTCCTTAATTTTGCTTACATGGGAATTGCCCACTCAGTGTGTTAATATGTTCTATGTTTAAAGCAGAACTCCATGGAAAATTCATCTTAACCCTTGCAGTGGGGCTATGTATGTATTCTTGGGGGCAGATTTATAAATCTTGCACCCAGTCATACACTGGGTCAATGCCGTTCACACCTCATTCCCACCACTAGATGGAGCCGAGGAGCACAGGGTTTTCCTAAACTGCTCGGCTCAATCTAGTGGTGGATGTGCTCTGCGTACGCCATTCATGAATCTTAGGGCTGGGCAGAAGATTTATAAATCAGGCCCTTTGTGTATCCAGGTGACTCATACCTTGTCTTGTTCAGAACTAATTCTGTCTTCGTTTGGTGGTAAATGATAATGATGTCTCTTTTTTTTTTTCAAAATGAAAACTGGTCCAAGATAGATTTTTTTAAAATTCGAGTTTTATATTTCTTGTCATCACCATTTTTTTTTTATTCTACCTAAAAAAAACTGATGCTAAAACTGACACTGACTTTAACGCTCAGGGTCGTACCTACAATAAGGGAGCCTAAGGATGTTGCCTCAGGCGGCATCTCTCACATGACTCTCTTTGTGTCACGTGGTGGGCAGCTGGCAGATCACAATGCTGCACAATGGTTGCAGTGTGCCTGCCACTCCCTTTCATGGGTTGCTCTGAGTGGTGTCCCGCTCAGCTCCTGGCAACAAGTGAAGTCACTGAGCAGGATGCATCCCTCTAGTTAGCATACACCACCGGCATCAGACCCCTCCCCCCTTTCAGGTGGGGAAAACGCTAGGGACAGCCCTGCTAACACTAACCTAGATCAAGCGCTGATCTAACTTTTTTTTTCAGACTTTATTATATTTCAAAATTCTCTAGTATGAACAAAAAGATACAATGTATATTTTTCTCCTTACAGAGGAGAAATTGGAGGGGGGGGTTCTATTTACATTGATCTTTGATTGATTGATCCAACTTACCGGCAGATCTGAATGCACTGTGTGATTGGGCATCTATTTGGCAAATTAGGTTTAATGTTGATAAATGTAAAGTTCTGCACTTGGGGACTGGAAACATCCATGCGTCATACACTCTGGGGGGAGTATGTTTGGAGGAGTCAGTGATGGAGAAAGATCTGGGTGTTCTGGTAGATCATAGACTAAATAATAACATGCAATGTCAAGCTGCAGTTTCTAAAGCAAGCAAAATACTTTCTTTGAATTATATGGGGTGTAGACTCCAGAGAGAGAGATAGAGACATCATCCTGCCCCTGTACAAAGCATTAATAATACCTCTATTCAAAAAATCTTGTCCCCTATGAAGAGAAATCCCTCAAAACGAAGATGGTCTGATAAATAGATCACAATAAATTAAGTAATGTAACAAATTTAATAATTAATATACACATAAAGACACCTATACAAAACATTTAAAAACCATTAAAAAAGCTTCCCTGAATCACCCAAGTATAATGATGTGAATGTTCAGGTATATAAATCTCCTAAAAAGCAGGAAGTCTCTGGTGCCGGCAGAATGATGATATATCAAAAATAGACTAGCGGAGCTGTACTCACGTTGTGTTTATAAACCGTGGTGGAATAGTCCTCAATATATCCCACAACGATATTTGCAAGTAGACTGTTTCACAACGTGGTATCCAATTGTAGCGATTTCCTTTCAAAAGGATCCGCTTCAATAGCGGGGCAGAGATTCCTTTAATATTCTTTTCCCCCGTCTAGTTTTTGTTTGCACCAGGGATTGAATTCCAATTTGAGGGTTTGTTTAGTCCACTAAACTCGGCGGCTGCAGGGATCCTCTGTCTTGCTTTCACTCGAACATTGAGTAATCAATTTTGGGTGTTCTGGGAAGCTGGAACACACGCTATCCTGACGCGTTTCCCCCCGATGGCCGGGGCTGATTCAGAGGGGCGTGTGTGTAATGTCTTGCATAGGTGTGCTTAAATACTCATACTGATGATAGCTGATTGATGTCCGGTTTTCACTCTACGTATACGAGCATGTAATTAGCGAGAATTGATTTTTCCAACGTAATCTAGTGTAGCAGCATATCCATAGTGCAGTTTCTCCCGACTCTTAAATATTGGCCATATGGTATACTATTTTTCAAATTCTGTGGATGGGCACTACTTGCTTCGAGTATAGCATTACCCGCCGTATCCTTCCTGTATAGGCTGGTATAGAGGACCCCTCCGGCATCCTTGCATACCAGGATGTCAAGAAAGGGTAGCCTGTCATTGTCAAATGTTAATGTGAATCTCAAATTAAGATCATTGAGATTCAAGACATCCACAAAGTCCTTCAGCAGATCTTCTCCTCCCGTCCATAGTATCAGGATGTCATCTATGTACCTGTGCCACGATAAAACATGGCACAGGTACATGGACAGATCATCTCTGTCTTTCCAGCGTTGAACTAGTTAATAGCGCCCGTCACCCTGGATTTTGGTTTTCCTCTATCATATTTTTCTATCATAGTTCACGAGTTGACCCATCAAGATCCGGAGTGTACTGAGGTTCTCAAGTCCTTTAAGCTGTATTTCTATTATGATTATAACACTATATGAATTTATATTTATGCGGTGAGGATATTTCCCGTCTAGACTGCTGAAAAAGGTTGAGATTCCTCAGTATATGTTTATATATATTGTTTCCACATTTGTCATGTACGGAGAAATTGCTGTACATATGTGGAGGATGGCATCAGATTAATCCGTATGAATGGGGCTGAGTCCCTATGAGTGTTGCTATACTAGATTATGTTGGAAAAATCAATTCTCGCTAATTACATGCTCGTATACGTAGAGTGAAAACCGGACATCAATCAGCTATCATCAGTATGAGTATTTAAGCACACCTATGCAAGACATTACACACACGCCCCTCTGAAGTCCTTCAGCAAATCTTCTCCCCCCGTCCACAGTATCAGGATGTCATCTATGTACCTGTGCCACGATAAAACATGGCACAGGTACATGGACAGATCATCCCTGTCTTTCCAGCGTTGAACTAGTTAATAGCGCCCGTCACCCTGGATTTTGGTTTTCCTCTATCATATTTTTCTATCATAGTTCACGAGTTGACCCATCAAGATCCGGAGTGTACTGAGGTTCTCAAGTCCTTTAAGCTGTATTTCTATTATGATTATAACACTATATGAATTTATATTTATGCGGTGAGGATATTTCCCGTCTAGACTGCTGAAAAAGGTTGAGATTCCTCAGTATATGTTTATATATATTGTTTCCACATTTGTCATGTACGGAGAAATTGCTGTACATATGTGGAGGATGGCATCAGATTAATCCGTATGAATGGGGCTGAGTCCCTATGAGTGTTGCTATACTAGATTATGTTGGAAAAATCAATTCTCGCTAATTACATGCTCGTATACGTAGAGTGAAAACCGGACATCAATCAGCTATCATCAGTATGAGTATTTAAGCACACCTATGCAAGACATTACACACACGCCCCTCTGAATCAGCCCCGGCCTTCGGGGGGAAACGCGTCAGGACAGCGTGTGTTCCAGCTTCCCAGAACACCCAAAATTGATTACTCAATGTTCGAGTGAAAGCAAGACAGAGGATCCCTGCAGCCGCCGAGTTTAGTGGACTAAACAAACCCGATGCGGACATTGCCTGAGTACAGTGGCAATAGATTGGGTTCACTGTAGCGAAGACCGGGAGACGTGAGTGAATCTTTGCAAGTGTAAACACACACAGTTCCCACTCCTCCCCGTGTCACTGGACATACTGCTGTGAGGACTTTACCAAACTCCATCCCACAGTGCGGCCGCACGAGTGGATACTCTCTTTGTGGCTCCTTTCCCTCAAATTGGAATTCAATCCCACACAGTGGTGCAAACAAAAACTAGACGGGGGAAAAGAATATTAAAGGAATCTCTACAATTGGATACCACGTTGTGAAACAGTCTACTTGCAAATATCGTTGTGGGATATATTGAGGACTATTCCACCACGGTTTATAAACACAACGTGAGTACAGCTCCGCTAGTCTATTTTTGATATATCATCATTCTGCCGGCACCAGAGACTTCCTGCTTTTTAGGAGATTTATATACCTGAACATTCACATCATTATACTTGGGTGATTCAGGGAAGCTTTTTTAATGGTTTTTAAATGTTTTGTATAGGTGTCTTTATGTGTATATTAATTATTAAATTTGTTACATTACTTAATTTATTGTGATCTATTTATCAGACCATCTTCGTTTTGAGGGATTTCTCTTCATAGGGGACAAGATTTTTTGAATAGTCTATTTGAAACCCTGAAGTTTGGTCAAATATATATATATATGTTATTGTCTCATTTAGCGTTAAACTCCTTTTCTGTTCCCTTGTTTTTTTCGAAATATAATTATATATGTTATTGTCTTATTTAGCGTTAAACTCCTTTTCTGTTCCCTTGTTTTTTTCTAATCATTAATAATACCTCATCTGGAATACGCAGTTCAGTTTTGGGCACCAGATCACAAAAAGGATGCTGTGGAACTGGAGAAAGTGCAGCGAAGGGCATCTAAACTCATAAGAGACATGGAGGAGCTCCGCTATGAGGAAAGACTAACTGACCTGAATTTGTTCTCTCTGGAGAAGAGGTGATTAAGGGGGGACATGATCACCATGTATAAATACATAAATGGTCCATATAGTGAGCTTGGTGCCAAATTATTCACTTTAAGGTCACTGCAAAGGACAAGGGGGCACTTTTTGCATCTGGAGGAGGTTTAACCTTTGCATATGGAACGGATTCTTCACAGTTAGAGCTGTGAACATGTGGAATAGACTCCCCCAGGAGCTAGTTCTTGCTAGATCAGTTAATTGTTTAAAAAAACATCTGCATGTATTCTAAAATGCACAAAATATTACTGGATATTAAGTTCTTATAGGTATATTAAGCTTCAGAAATTTTTGTTCCAGGGAATATCCGATTGCCTTATGGGAAGGAATTATTTTCCCCTGCTGGAGCAAATTGAACCATGCTTTATTGGTTTTTTTGCCTTCCTCTGGATCAACATTGGGTAATTGTGGGCATAGTGTTCTGTTTAGGCTTGTCTTCTTTTTTTTTTTTCATATGTCTATAGGTTGAACTCGATGGACTTATGTCTTTTTTTTTTCAACCTGACTAACTATGTAACTATGTAACCTTGATTGGGTATTACAGTGATCACATGATCCAAAGCCAGTTCCTCTGCCTTACCTCATGTTGTTGACAGCTCGATCTCAGGGCTGGGGATGCATGATTGAGCATGCTCCCATCACAACTCATGTTGCATACAGTATATATGGTAGAAGTTAATTTCCACACATATGTGCTACGCTGGTGACAAGAGGTTACACAAGGAATAAGCACCATCCCACAACTGATTCAGTGTCCAATAAGAAGGCAGGTGACATAGGAAAAAGTAAAGGCTGAACTAACAAATAGTAAAGTCATCTTCCTGAAGGGCAGAGGTAAATCACAAGATTGTCTGAGCAGAGTACCACAGGTAGGGTTGCCACCTATCTGGGATTCACCCAGACAGTCCAGGTTTTGAGTTTTGTATATGCTGTGTCCGGGCCAGCTGAAACCCAGACAGAAGATGCCACAATGTCAAGTGGACATTGGGCAACTACGGAGTCCTGCTGTTCCAATCTGAGTGCATGGAAGAGGCACAGGATATGGTGGGATGCTGTAACTGAGGGTGCAAGGAGGTGCCTGAAACACAGGAGGCAGATAAGTCTTGCAGGGCACACTCTCCTGGCTGTGTCTCTTCTTTCTCCCCTGGCTTTTTCTCCTCGCTCTCTCTCCTGGTGGTCTCTCTCTTTCCTGGCTGTCTCTCCTCACTCTCTCCCCTGGCTGTTTCTCCTCTTTCTCTCCTGGCTGTCTCTTCTCACTCTCTCTCCTGGCTGTCTCTCTTCTTTCTCTGCAAGCTGTCTCTCCCTGCTCATGCTGCTGGCTGTCTCTCTTCTCTCCCTTGACTCTCTCTTCTCACTTTCTCTCCTGGCTGTTTCTCCTCGCTCATCCTCCTGGCTGTCTCTCCTCACTCTCTCCTGTGGCTGTCTCTTCTCTCTCTCCCTCTCTCTCTGTTCTAGCTGTTTCTCCATTTTCTTCTCTGGCTGTCTCTCCACGCTCTCTCTCCTGGCTGTCTCTCCTCGCTTTCCCCTGTATATTCTTTTTTTTTAAATTGCTGTTCTAGAGTGTTTGGGTTTTTTCTTGAGAAGGTGGCAACCCTAACCGCAAGTAAAATACAACACTGGATGACAGGTAAAATTGATTTCACATGTACGTGTCAACTCTTTACCTGCATTCAGCCTGATTATTGCAAGAGATTAATGGATTTTACACATCGCTTTGCAAATAGCGCCTGACCACAATGACTCGTGCCTACTTGTGCCACCTACACGTGTCTGCCACGCAAACTGTTAGCCATTAGCACGATGAAAACAGCAGAGTCTCATGATTGTCGTTTTATCTGATCTTGTCTGCTCTCACTTTGTCCTTCTTCCTGTGCTGCGGCCCACCCACCCACAATCATATTTTTCCTCCCATCCAGGAGACTTGCAAACTAATTATCCCTAGCCTGTCATATATAATTACATGTACCATACTCCTTTATTCTCTTCGTGCACCAAGTAGACCAATGCACTGCCACCTGTTTGTAATGCATGAGTGATCTAAGAGAATATATGTATCATTAAATCTGTTTACGGTATCGCCTTAACAGAAGGGGATTTAAGAAAGAAAATCATGAAGTGGGTGATGGGCAACTGGATATCGGTGCTATATTATTAATCACATGCCGTTGTATCCTTTAATAATGCAAACCCCCCAGTTTTTAACACCATATTGCATTAAATTCTGAGATCATAGTGTATTTATCTGAATTACAGAAGCACATTTAAAGAGGCATTTTTTTTATTTAAAGACATACCCCATCTAAATCTAATATGATCAGATTAAGTTGAGACTTCAGATACTCCAACCTTCCTACAAGGCCATAATGAAAGTGTCATTCTCTTCATTTTAGGCTTCTCAGTTAATTGTTTAACACTGAACTCCAGTCTATAAAAGGCACACAATAATGCAGCTCTGTATTTATTAACACGATCTTACTTTTATTTTTTTTATCTGTTATTTATTGTTATTATCAATGTAACTACCTACATTTCACTGGCAGCAGCCAATTGTAGTATACTGTATAGTAGAGCTCAGACTGGGATTAGAAAATTTAGCACAAGGAGCATGCTGCTTTTCCTTTCACGGTCCAGTCACAGGATAGGGGTGGGGAAGAGGCCTGTACATGAAGATAAAACTGCAGCTGAGAAAGATCAGGTCCACTCCCTTATCAGGCAGGGCTGTGCTGTGTAAATCTCAGGAATGGAAAGACAGACACATAAATCCTTTGACAGTTAAAACAGTATGTGCATGTATATATATAGATCTATATATATATAGATCTATATATATAGATC
>NW_017307515.1:55231-59079 GCF_000935625.1 Nanorana parkeri
TGCATTAGGGTATTTTGGCTTCAACATGTGGCCTTCTAATGGCTACAATGTTTCACTTCAGCTGGGGATTTTGGTAACAAGAAAAACTTCCAGCCAAACCCTGGACAAATATTTAAAAAAAATCCACACACATACAACACTAATGGGTCTATTCACGACGCTGCCGAAGGATCTAGCCGCAGCTTCAGCCGATCCTTCGGCTAGCTTCGGCCCCAGTTCCCCTTCAGTTCAGTCGAACCGAAGGGGTGCTGTAAGGGCTATTCACAACAGGGCGGAGCCAGCCGTGATCTTACGGCTGGCTCCGGCCACTTGCAGAGAGATCAGCGTCCCTGGTTACCTGCTAACCAGGGACACTGATCTCCAAACAGCTAACTCTCCCTGGCGCCCCGGGAGTCTCCTGCTCCCGGCCGCCAAGGAGAGAAACACTGCTGTTTTTTTTTTCTTTATTCTGACCATCGATCGATGTCAGAATGGAAAAAAAAAAAACATTCCCATTGAAATGCATTGCTACATTACTATTGGCTATTTCAATGTGCAATAGCCAATAGTAAACTAGCATTGTACCCGCCCTCTGCTGCAGTTCTCTATCAGGTCCAGCAGAGGGCGGGTACAATGCTCACTTTTCTCTGCAGCCCCGAGTCTGGCTCGGGGTTACCGCTCCTGGTATAGAAAATTCACCCCGAGCCAGACTCGGGAATACCGCCAGGGAGGTTAATGCATTGGATGGCTATTCCATTTTTACGTTGATCAGAAATGAGCGATAAATGGACTGAATTAAAATAAGTAACATTATACTGCACTCCTTACTGAACAGAATATTTCAACCTACTTTCCAGGTATTCTGTTTCAGTCTAAAAAGGAACAGAAAGGAAATCCACACATTGGTTAGCTCACAGGCATGTTAAATCTTCTTAATCCCTCTAACAGTTACTAAAACAATGCATTACAGTGTAGTTAAAGTGACAATAAACTCAAACTCGGGAGTTGGATCTTAAAAATGCATTCAAGTACCCTAACTATTAACTAAAATGTATCTTATGTATCATCAGCTGTAGATCCTCAAATCATCTCTGAATTGGTGCTGACACCGTCCTTCTGTCTGAAGGGGGGCTACTTTTGTTCCCCATGGTCCCTGTGCATGTTGTAAAGTAGCCAACGCTCCAAGCTCACTCCTGTGATAGACTACAATCTCACATTTAGTTTACTAATTTGTATTAGGACTGTAGTCCATCCCAGGAGCGAGCTTGGAGCGATGGTTACTTTACAACACACACAGGGACCATGAGGAACAAAAATAGATACCATCCAGAAGGAAGGACAGTGTCATCATGAAGGTTTATATTTCCTTTTTATATTATGGTCATGGCCAAAGAAATAACATTTAAAAAAAATTAGGTTAATGTGAAATAAAATACTATTGTAGTGTATTTCCTTTACAGCCAGTAGATGGAGCACTCTTACATTTCTCCTCTATCTCC
Source organism: Nanorana parkeri (assembly GCF_000935625.1). Lineage (NCBI taxonomy): Eukaryota > Metazoa > Chordata > Amphibia > Anura > Dicroglossidae > Nanorana > Nanorana parkeri. Next base: position 56,710 of record NW_017307515.1, read on the forward strand.
TTACCTTTCTGTAAAAACACTTGCTGTTTACAGAGCTCAATATCTCAAGATGAAATTTACACATACAAGTGAAGGAGTCACCTCCATTTGAGGTTCACTTACAGACACAGGGCATATGAAACAGAACACCTTCAATGCTCTCTATTTAAAAACACATACAGGGTTATTCACAAAAGGGTGAAGAGTTTGGAGAAGGCAGGAAAAGTGAACAATCTAGGCCAAAATAGCTGTTTTGGAAAAATTCTCCAATTCAGCTCACTTTCCAGTTCAGCTATGTTGTCCTAAATCAGGGGTAGCCAAACTCCGGCCCTCCAGCTGTGGTGAAACTACAAATCCCATGATGCATCTCTATCCGAGAGTCACGCCTGTGGCTGTAAGAATCTTGTCAATGCCTCATGAGATTTGTAGTTCCACCACAGCTGGAGGGCTGGAGTTTGGCTACCCCTGTCCTAAATTGTTCCCTTCTCCTGCCTTCTCCAAACTCTTCACCCTTTTGTGAATAACCCTGATTGTGCTTTATGAATCGTTTATTGTGGGTACAAGCTATATTAATTTGTATATGTAAAAAAACATTATATAAATACAACAAATTAGTTGGAAAATAAAACATGGTCAAGTCTAGTTATCTGGTCATGTGTGAATCATCGCATCTTCATTTTGCAGTGTTTCCATACTTTTTCTTGTTGTCTAAGTGGTGATCTAACTTCTTGCACTATCCATGGCATTGTTGTAGGAAGGGGGACAATTGTTTTTGTCCAGCAACCATTCCTGTTTGCCGGGGGGAAACCAGGGTCATTGTGACAGACACGGGGCAGCCATAGTGGAGCTGTGCACAAGCACTGACATAATAAAGTGTCATAATGTACTTCATTTATTATGTCTGCGCCTGCAGCAAACGGCTGTACAGATAATCTATGCCGGAAAATGTGCACTTTTACAGGGAGAAGCAAATGACTAGACAGCAAATGACTAGGCTCTTTGGGACCTACAGTATATGATGGTAATTAAAGAAAACAGAATTGGTATAAGAGCAAAATAAGAATGATACATTCATAAACAAATCCGAAGTACCAACTGATTAATGATAAGATGGGGGTTCTATTGACTACAATGAGGGAAGAAAGCTGGCTACAAGTTTGCCGTTGGCCAATCTTCTGCTTCCAAATGAGATTTCTTACTTGAAGACTGAGATCATTTTCTTTATTGCTGTACGTACCTCCTCAATACATCACTACAAGTATTTTTTTCGTATCTCAGGGTTTCTTGGAATCATGTTCCATATGTTTGATTATCATAAGGTATGTACAATATTATATAGATAGATTTGATAGATAGATAGATAGATAGATAGATAGATAGATAGATAGATAGATAGATAGATCTCCTGATTAGACATGTGTCTAATTCACTTTAAAATACAATGGACCCCATTTATTTATACAGACTAAACAGGTTTGTATTATTAGAAGGAGACAGTTTGATTTATGGGGCAATTCATATAAATGGATGGTCCAGTCCAGGCCATTGCTGATTCATGACTTTGATTCTCCTGAGTACTTCTATTTGTATCTATGTGATCAGCAGAGAATCACACAAATGTCCAGACATCCGCGATCCATAATCTTTAAAGACGCAGAAATCGGCATGCATAAGTACAGTAGGATCAAAATATTAAACATTTACAGATTTGCCAATTTGCCTGGTTTCCATACTGATTTGCTTGTTGGTAATTGTTGTCATTTGATGTTGGCTCCTCCCCTTTTACTACATGATGACAGCGTGTCATCTGATTTACATATATGACTACTATTAAATTTGAATTTTGGGCACTGAAGCTTTCATTTATAGATTTGATAGATAGATAGATAGATAGATAGATAGATAGATAGATAGATAGATAGATAGATCTCCTGATTAGACATGTGTCTAATTCACTTTAAAATACAATGGACCCCATTTATTTATACAGACTAAACAGGTTTGTATTATTAGAAGGAGACAGTTTGATTTATGGGGCAATTCATATAAATGGATGGTCCAGTCCAGGCCATTGCTGATTCATGACTTTGATTCTCCTGAGTACTTCTATTTGTATCTATGTGATCAGCAGAGAATCACACAAATGTCCAGACATCCGCGATCCATAATCTTTAAAGACGCAGAAATCGGCATGCATAAGTACAGTAGGATCAAAATATTAAACATTTACAGATTTGCCAATTTGCCTGGTTTCCATACTGATTTGCTTGTTGGTAATTGTTGTCATTTGATGTTGGCTCCTCCCCTTTTACTACATGATGACAGCGTGTCATCTGATTTACATATATGACTACTATTAAATTTGAATTTTGGGCACTGAAGCTTTCATTT
>NW_017307515.1:59131-84122 GCF_000935625.1 Nanorana parkeri
GGGCCTTAACACCAACTGTATGCAAATATGTGTTAGCTGGTCTACTGTTCTGTGCTGTGAGTGTGCACACTAGTTGCTCCCAGCACAGTGACCAAGCTGTAACCAACAGACTCTGGTCACAGTTTACAGTCGGGAACTGGTGGGATGGTTCCCCCGATCATGTGATTGCTGTGACAGTCAATCACAGCGATCCCATGATCAAGAAGCCCCTTCAACTCAATCCCCCCACAAGGCAAATGAGCCACCATAATACAGGATATTAGGGGGGCAGCTGATTCTGATGACAGCTTTAAAACCTTTTGACTTTAATATCACTTTAAAGGCTATGTCTTCTTTTAACGCCATGTTACACCCATGTTTAGGGTGTAACATGAAACATGTTGCAATTCCACTGCCCTTCAACCCACTCCCCTACTTACTTGCAGGCTCCTGTACGACCAGGGGCTGCAGGACTAGTCTGCAGGAGCCTGTGCATTGCACCAGCGCTCCACTGATTGTGGTTGCAATGCTTTGCAGGCTCAAATGCAAGAAAGTAATAAATGCATTTTTTTTCTTATGGCAATATGGGTTCCTTTATTAGATTTTGGCACAAAAAGTGGATAAAAAAGTAGATTATGCCTTTGACCCCATGTGAAAATGTAAATAGAAGAATGTTAACCAGTTGACATCCGCGGTGTTAAACCCCCTTCCCATCCAGGCCATTTTTCAGTATTCAGCGCTGCGGTACTTTGACTGACATTTATTCCGTCATGCAGCGCTGTACTGAAATGAATTAGACAATGTATGCCTTTGATGATGAAGAAATGAATAGTATGAACCCATTCTCGGCCTTCAGAACCCTTGGAAGGTCCATCAGGTGTACAAGTAAAGTGCTAACGTATAAGTAATAGGAATGATGTGGAGTTATAAATTATTTCAGCTGGACGTATCCAGATACTGTTTTATGAGACTTTAATAACCCCCCAGAATAGGTGGTAGTTATTTAACCTCCCTGGCGGTATGATTATGTCAGGAATTTTGTAACCCAAATCCACTTAAACTTTTACTACAGAGATCTTCACATCAGTTACAATATACCAAAGCTGTGTATGCCCCTCAATTACACCAGCCTGCAGACTTTTAACTTCCACCATCTTGGCCTGGACACAGGGCATTTGAAGTTAGTTGCATGCCCCCAGCCTCCATACAGCATCTGGCCTTCATGTATAATATATGAATCATTTGCACTTAAAAGAAGCAGAAATAGGTATATTTTCAAGGCACACCTCTGTTTACCACACCCCTGTTTTGCAGGCTATCATGGCGGAAAGGCAGTGATCGCCAGTTATTGATTAGGATTAAAATTCAGTGATATTGCAGCATGTCAAAGCCCCAAAATAAAAAAAGTAACATATGAAAGGTTATCAGATGTGTTGGCTGCATCCGTTTTATTTTTTTCAGCCTTTCTTAACTTTATTTCTACCTGACAGTAACACACTTCATGTCCTGGGTGATGACGCTGACTCACTGCGCTGTATCTATGGAGGGTAACAGCATTGTTACCCTAGACTGCTCTTCTGAATTGGACTACAGATACCTCCCACTGACCTCATCTCAATGAAAGAGGAAGGTGTTCTTTTGTAGAAGAGAGATGGAAAACATTGAATGATATATCAGTTCTTTGCACAGGAAGACACAACGATACGTTACAAAGATACTGGAATTCTGGAAAGATAAAGAGGTTTTTTCTGTACTTGCAGAAAATGTATGTAGCCTGAAACAGGAAATCTAATTCAGCCACCATATCTAACAATTGGTAAGCTGAAATATGAATACAATGTTTGTCCTTGGATTTAGATATCCAGCAAGTGGAGAGATGAGTGTACCAAAATATATCTCCCATTAATCAGAACCAAATTTCTGATGAAACAGTGAGTACTTGTCAAGAAGATTGGATATTGTTAGTAATAACTCTTTTATATAATCAACCCTAAAAGATTTATTAGTCTATGTGGCTAGAGTATCATCGGCACTGGCAGATTTTGGGTATGCTCCAATCCACCTGTCTAATCTGCAACCATTATAATCGATGCCAAAGAATATATGGGACGGCTCTGGCTTTATTTAAAAATAAATGAGGCTGCCACTTTTCAATCTATATTAATACATCACATCAACTAAATAAATTGAACAGAACTTTTCACAAAATATAATGGCTGTGTGGATGGGCCCATAATTAAACTCTCAGAAATAAACTTGCACAATAAAAACCTAGTTAGCATAGGTGTGTTAAATAACATCAGCCAAAATAATTTCCTGCAATAGATAAGCATTCACCCTAAATATACCCCTCAAATATCTATTTCAGTCATAAATTACTACAATTGCCAATCAAAGTATTTCCCTAAAGTTTTTGCCCAAGCACTTACAGTCATCATGTTTCCGAACAGTTGGCTCCAACTCTCTCAGCTTTGTTTTCCTGAACTTCCTCTAGTACAAGATCACAAGGGACAGAACAGTCTCCAGCAACGTCCCATCTACTAGTTTGCAAAAAGAAAGGAATGGGGGTGAGGGGAGCTGGAAGGATTAGAGTGACTTACCTTGCTGTGCCTGTGTGTTTGTGCAGACGCACACAGCTTACTAGTACACACAAGGATGGCTCCATAGGATGCTGCAAGGGAAAAGAGCCAACCCCAAAAAGGATATTATTATTATACAGGATTTATATAGCTCCAACAGTTTGTGCAGCACCAGATATCAGCAGGGCCAGTGCTCAGGGGACCAGCTCATTCTGCAAGAAAGTAAAACTTTTAAAAGTTTCGGAGAAGCATCCATTGTAAGTGATTTCATCAGCATTTGAAATAGCTTTAGCACCTTTTGACTTTATTGTCACTTTAAAATGACCAACCAGATTTCAGTTTGACTAGGGCAAGCTGAAATCTGTTTGGCATGGTTTCCTGTACTTTGGATATCGACATTGCACTCATCACCTTCAAAATAGGCTCAATAAAGTGAACTTCTTTCTACTGAATCTTCAGGCACCACATAAATTGTACATCAGTGAATTTTCATGACGTAAACCTATTAGGCACCGATAGTTATGTCACAGGTGATAATATGGCACACATTTAAGACACCTAAAAATAATTGATCTTACCCTGAAAAATAATAACTGGTAAAATATGTACCTTAAAGTGACACTAAACTCAGTTACATCTTAAAAATGCATTCAAGTAGCCTAACTGTTCACAAAAAATGTACCTTATTTGTGTATCACTCTGCTGTAGATCCTCAAATCATCTCTGAATTGGTCCTGACACTGTCCTTCCTTCTGGAGGGTGGCTACTTTTGTTCTCCTTGGTCCCTGTGTGTGTTGTAAAGTAGCCACCGCTCCAAGCTCACTCCTGTGATGGATTATGATCTCACTTTTAAATTATTAATTTGTATTGCGATTGTAGTCCATTACAGGAGAAAGATTGTAGCGGTGACAACTTTATAACACACACAAGGACCATAGGGAACAACAGTAGCCCCCCTCCAAAAGGAAGGACAGTGTCATCACCAATTCAGAGATGATTTGAGGATCTACAGCCGAGTGATACACAAATAAGATACATTTTTATTAACCTCCTGGCGGTATGATTATTCAGGATTTTAGCATCCAAAAGCGGTACATTATTTTTCATGGACATTTTTTTTTATATTGTAGGCCTGTAATTCTTAGTAAATCTTAAGAATAACTCACCTAAATCTGTCCAAACAAGAGTCCAGTAGACATCCCAGGTATGATAAAGTTTGAAACACGAAATTAAAAAATTATAATATAATAATTTTAAAAAATGGTCCAGTAAATGGGAATTCAGGGGGTGCAGCCTAATCCGTACCACAGTCAATAGAGTACCAATTTCGCAAATCACTGAGCTCGGTCGCAGAATCGTCGCTGTTTTAGGTCAAAAGCGGTTTTAGACCAGGTAGTAAATAGCGATAGTAAATTAGAACTACTTGCAGAATTTCCCGCCGGCTGTGACGCCCAAAAACGAAACTAAAACTCAGATGCCGGCATCGGCCTACCGCATACAGCAGAGGACACCGTGGGCTCGCAGGGACATTCCCGAGTCTGGCTCGGGGTTACCGCTCTTGGTACTGAAAATTAACCCCGAGCCAGACTCGGGAATACCACCAGGGAGGTTAATAGTTAAGGTACTTGAATGCATTTTTAAGATTTGACTCATGAGTTTAGTGTCACTATAACAGAATAGTATATGTGACCCTTTGATAAGGTCAGGGGCTGTATCAAGAAAGTTGACCACCACCACCACCCTACGTGTGTTCTAAAGTTGTCATCACGCCAGTATTTCTCCTGTGATGGACTACAATCTCAACACAAATGAATAAATGTGAGATTGTAGTTCATCCTGGGGGTGAGCTTGAAACGTTGGCTACTTTACAACACACACAGGGACCATGGGGAACAAAAGTAGCCACCCTCCAGAAGGAAGGACAGTGTCGGCACCAATTCACAGATGATGTGAGGATCTACAGCCGAGTGATATACAAATAAGATACATTTTGTTAGTAGTTAGGTTACTTGAATGCATTTTTAAGATTTAACTCCTGAGTTTAGTCTTACTTGAACTTCAGCCTATGCAATAACCTCTAAACTCACCTTGATCTCACCTGAGATAATAATTCCTTTGATGCTTGTCCTGATGACACTGTCAAAGTGTCTCACTGGCTAGCACTTCTGCCTTACAGCACTGGGCTCCCTGGTTCCCTGGTTGGCCGGGACATGGAGTTTGCATGTTCTTCCTGTACTTGGGAGAGTTTCCTCCCACGTCCCAAAGGCATGCTGGTTGGTAAATTGGTCCTAGTATGTGTGCATAGATAAGAAACTTGATCTCACCTGAGATAATTACTTTGATGCCTGTTTTTTATGATACTGTCAGACCACAGTGGCTTAATGGTTAGCACTTCTGCCTTACAGCACTGGGCTCCCTGGTTCCCTGGATTGTCAGTACACTATCTGCATGAAATTAGCTCGTTCTCCCTGTACTTGAGTGGGTTTCCTCCCACATCCCAAAGGCATGCTGGTTGGTAAATTGGCTCTAGTATCTGTGCATAGAAAGGGACCTTATACTGTAAACTCCTTGAAGGCAGGACTGATGGGAATGATTAGTGTGTAAAGTGCTACATATATTGATAGAACTAAATAAATAGATGTAATAAAAATAAACCAAAATAAATGTATGCTGTAAAATAGTGGTAGAGTGATGACAATTCTGGTACCATAAAATCATGGAGCGAGTATCAGCAAAACAGCAGAATTTGTTAAATGTTCAAGAGCAGCTGTTGTTAAAGTGTTTAAAGACTGGACTGTCAGCCGAAAATCTGGGTCTGAACGTGCAAATTGTGGCCATCAGCGACTAGTCAATGTTAGGGCAGAACGGAGAGTGGCAAGACTGGTACAAGACAACAGAAGGTCAACAGTGCAGTGTCAGATTCCTCGCATCACCTTTCAACATCTCGTGGAGTCACGAGGCGGCCCAACGAAGTAGTCTCGTGGAGTCATCTCGTGGCCCAACCAAGTACTGATGGGGTGGTCATAATAATCTGGCCACTCAGTGTATGCATCCAGTTGGAACTGAATGCTCAGTAGGACTTTAAGACTTCTGAAAATCTCATGGAGCAGAGCTAGACAGCCCAAAAGTTACAGATACAAAATGGATTCCTGCTTTGTAATCATTACAGCTTGTTTTGTGTGTCAACATATACATAATGACAGCTTTGGCACATTTATATTATTTTAAGACAGCATTTCTTGATCATGGATCCTCCCTTTAGCATTTGGCTGTATTCCTATCTTAGAGTTCCTTTAATAATTTTACAATCCTGCTCAGGTTCTCCAGAGAGAAGCAGTAAACATATGCCTTGGTTTGTTCTTTGACACTTGGGAATTGATATATGCACTTAATAGCCAACTGTGTCTGCAAAACCTTTGGTCTTCTGCACCTTTAGTGTGACCACCTTGGGACATAGAGCCCTTCTTTATGTATCTTCTAGGGCCTGTCAATCAACCAGGATTTATTTGCTTGGGTTGTATGTTGTTCACTGTACTGCATCACTGTACATCCTGCAAAGTAAAACACATCAGGAATAGCTACATATAAAAGATTAATGAAGCAAACATGTAGTTAATTGAATTAGTCAGAGTTGTTAATTGCAGGTAGAACCTGTGCAACTCATTTGGTTTTACTTCTTGAAAACAAACGCAACTTATTTGCCACATAATAAAATGATTATTAGATCCAGAGATAGAGGCACCTGGAGTTATATGCAAATCTCAAAATGGCTAGTAAAATATGAGCTTGGTTCTGCCACTCTTTCTTCCTAATTTCCTCATATGTTTTTTATTTAAATTCCCACCTTCATGGCCCAATAGGGAGTATCAGAATGTGGAAGGGGGAAGTCTATCTATAAAAAATAAATCAAGGCAACTGGACTTGCTGTATTTTTTTAATAAAGACATTTCTCCACCCATCATTCTGAATTGCGAAAGCTGGTCGGATGATCAGTGAAACGTCTTCAAGAAAAAATACAGCAAGTCCAGTGGCCTTGATTTATATTTTACAGATAAACCATGACCTGGATGAATGAGAACTTTCACAGACATATGGGATGGCTCAAGCTTACATTTAACAGGTAAAACTGAGACTTGCATAGGACATTAGCTGTCTGTATCTTTTGATCTTCTTTGCGATAAGGGTATATTCTGCTTATAGAATCTTACTTATACAATTTACAGTTTTACATTCCAATACTCTAAATGTTCATGTTTGAGTCATGTTTTACTTAACCCCTTCATGACTGAGGCCCTTTTTTCATTTTTTGCACCCATGTTATATTCCGCATTTTAGGCCTGAAAATGACGTAAAACCCCCCAACATTATATATTTTCTGAATGCCAAGACCCTATAGAATAAAATGGTGGTAGTTGAAAATTTTTATGTTGCGCAATATTAGCGCAACTCCTTATTAAACCCCAAAATTTAGTGACAAATTTAATTAAATGCCCCAAAACACAACAAATTACCCATTTTTTTAATGAAATATAAAAGATGAGGTTACAACGAGTAAAACGATACCCAACATGCCCAGTTTACAGATTGCGTGCGACCGTGAAACGGCGAAAAACTGCAGTACCCCAAAAAGTAAATAAAAGGCGCTTTAAAAGCCCCCACAGGTCATCAATTTAGAGATACCCCAAAATACTGGCCCTAGAATTATTGCTCTCACTCCGGCGTGCGCGGCGATACCCAACATGTGTAGCGCGTTCGTCGTTTTCATGCGTAGGCGCACCCGACGCGTGTTTACGTGGCGACGCGCGTGCTCGCGGGGGCGGGGGACTTTTAAATTATTTTTTTTATTATTATTAGATTTATTTTATTTCATTTTAATTTTAAAAACTTTTTTTTTTTTTTTTTTACTTTACTTTGACTGCTATCACATGGGGGGGCTTGCAAGCCCCCCCATGTAATAGCAGATGGTGGTGACAGGTCCTCTTTAAGGTGATGCTGGGGGTCCAAAAGACCCTCAGTGTCACCTTTACACTGGAAATAAGCTATTGAAGTGCAGATCGCACTTCAATAGCTTATAGCTGGGCTGCAGGAGCCCAGAACTGACAGCCCAGGGACCGGAAGTGATGCAATCTGCATCGCTCCCGGTCCCATAGAACGGGGAGGGGATCGATGAACGGAAGTTCGTCGACCTCCTCCCCAGCTCCCCGCGGACACAAAGATCGCCGGGCCCGTAGGAGGGGCAACGGAGCCCGGGAAGCACGGCGGGGGTGTCCGGCGGCGGGGGGTGGCCCCTTCTTCGGGACGCAGAAGCGATCTGGCGACAGGTAAGTCGCCAGGATCGCTTCTGTTGTAAAGCCGACAGTCGGCTCTACAAGTTTAAACAGACTCCCGGCGGCAAAAGTCGCTGGGAGTCTGTTTAAACAGCCCCGATGCTGGCGACGTACACTGTACGTCGTCAGTCACGAAGGGGTTAAAACTGAGCTCCTGGCAAACAGCTGTAGCCACCCTGCCCTGCATTTCTTCAAATTGGTGGGCTGGTGGGCCTAAGCTCAATGAATAGCCTGGGGGTGTGTTCTATGTGTCTCTACCTCACAAGCCTTCTGCCTGGAGAGGGTACATATGTTTGTTGAAGAAAAGCCAGGGTCTGAGGTATAAGCTCTCACTGTGTTGCTGAGGGTATTTTCCCAGAAGGACTAGATTTTTCCTAGGAGGGAACCCCAGGAGGAAACTTTGCCTGCTAGAAGTGCCTGAAAAGCTGGAGCATGGCTTGATCCTTACAGGGAGTTTGGTGTCTTGCTTGGAGAGTTTTTGCTACAGCTGCGTGCAGTCTAAGGTTCAAGAAACACTGGGTGCCAGTCTTGACTTAAAGCTGTAGTGCTCACCCCCGAAGGAGCCGCCAGAATAACCCGGGTCATCACTAGTTGTCTAGGGGATTTGGTCTTCAGCTGCTTAATTTGCATTTAACTGTCCTCTTCTAGTGCCCACAAAGCTGATATCCACTCCAGTAGTGCAAGTGCAATGCTCAATAACTTTTATTAACACATTCACACTGAGAGGGTATAGGAATCCTAGACATCCAGGGTGTAACAGACATAAACTCCAGACTCACCAGACCTCTTTAGCATCTCAGTGTAGATCCACTTGTAGTACAGCGAGTAGTGATTTGAGTAGCAGATGATTAGGGTATGAGCACAGATCTTCCGCAGGAGAGACACCAGCCATGCTCCTGAGGTCCTCTAGGTTCCAGGCACCTCTAGTAGCCATAATCTTTCCTGATTCTCCTCCTCTGACAACAACAGAGGCCTCCTCCATATTTGAGGCCCAGTAAAACTCTTCCTGCACTCCAACATCTGTTCACCCCCAGGCCTCAGGCCTAGCCTAGGGAGTGGCTGGAACACACCCAGTCCTCTTCTAGTCCATGGCTGGTCCCGAACTAGTCTGAGCACATGGCAATTCCCTCCAGTATATGTACCCTATCCCTGCATGCACCCCTGGTTGAGAAAAACCAAGTGATTGGCTGCTGTACTGTACATACACTCACAGTGCCCCTTATTGGCTGTCCCACAATACAGCAGAGTCACACTCCACCCAGCACCCAGGTGGGCACAGTCAATGCCAGGTACCTGTAATTAACCAGATAAATGCCACTATAATCCAACCAGGTGGACTGCAGCCCTGGCCACCACTAAATTTCTAGTAGCCACCTCACAAAAGGTGATGGGGGCTACAGAGGTTTTTTTTTTTTTTTTTTTTTTTTACATGTAAAAACTGTCAGTGGGAATTTGGAGTCTGCTGTATTCTGTTGAGTGTCCTGTGCCCTAATCCTTTCTCCCTAAAGTCTATGGTAGCAAATAAACTATTTAAGCATTCTTAAAGTAACTGGCACCCATTTGTTCTCATCCCCAGTGCACGTGGAAGCTCCTTTACCTGCCAAACGATTTGTATTTATGTCAATAAATTGATTTACACAGTCCTGTCTGGCAGGGCAGGAGACCTGATTTTTTTCTTTTGCTGCTGTTACCTTATATTTACGGGTCTAGTCCCTATCCCAAACTGTAACTGGACAGTGAAATGAACAGCAGACTGAGCAGCTTCCTCTGTTCTCCCTTGCTGGACTACAGAACATCTCCTCATTTCAAAAACATGAGGGGAAGGAGTTATTGTAGTCCAGCAAGGGACAATTAGGCAAGACAGCCAACACTACTTGGTATCTTAGGGCAGCAGAGGAAGTTAGACACTCACTGGATTTATGGAAGGCATTTTTATTAAAAAAATATAAAAATCCTTTAAGTAGCATGATGGGGGGATCCCTTAAAGCTCTAGACATTGTTACAGAATGGTACGGGATTTAACAGATAGTCTCAGCAATATCATACACTGGCAGTGTATAGTATATTTCACTATAGAATTAATTTCTCTTCTACAATTAACTTAGCTTACACATAACAGTAGCATTCCAATCTGATCAGTTTGAAAAAAAGGTATTTTTTCCTCGCAGCTTTAGCCGTAATACATGCTTTTTTTTTTATCAAGCTTGATCGGCACATAGAAATTGGCCAGTAGTTCGCTGTGGGTGTACCTGTTCTTGCAAAACTGTCCTGCCACTGGCAGAAAAAAAGCCTAAAATACCACCTTTGAAATAAAAGAAAACTTGCAAAAAAACCAGTTAATCCTAAAATAAAGGCCCTATCAACATAACATAAAAACTATGCAAAAACAAAAGAAAAGACAGGGCGCTTTTTCCCTCGTGTAATAGTGCACAGTAAAAAGAAAAACGTTTATTGTATAAAATAACCATCATACTCACGTGATATGTGAAGTCAAAAACATCCATACATCACAACAGCAAATATTTTCCAAATGATAGCCATGAGGGGAAAATGAATAGAGGAGTGCCGTCTCCTGAAGAAGGGGAACACAGTCAGCCTAGACATTCTGTTGAAGCCGAGCAGCTACCGTGTGTGTGAACTGGTCCTTTGTTCGAGTTCTTCTCAGGGCTATTATTTATAAAATGCTTTTTATTGTATTGTTTGGATGCATTTGACTTTACATATCATGTTAGTATAATGATTGTTTTATTCAATTAAAGTTTTCTACCTGCAATATTACATGAGGGAAAAGTGCCCCATTTTTTTCTTTTGTTTTGGCATGGTCTATGAAGAGGTCCCGTACTCTTTATAGAGGGCTGCCATCCCTGGGAAGTGGTCGGTCTTGCAACCACAGGACCCCATTGGATTTTCCGGTTGCTGCTGGTAGACATGTGTGATTCGTTTCGGAAAGATTTGTTATTTGGGCAAATTTTCGTTATTCGGATGTATCCGAATCTCCGAATGACAGAAGTGACAAATGAAAACGAATCCAGATTTCTGAAAACTTTTTTCCCAATTAAAGAATATTTTTCTAAAAGTGTGGTTTCTTTATTTACATTGAATTTTAACCCTTTAGTGAATGAGTAGGGGTACAATGTACCACTTACATTCATGGGGGGGGTGGCATCTTGGTGCCCCCTTAATTAAAGGGGAACCCCGATGAAGATACACCCCCCTACCCACAGACCCCCACAACCAACATGTCAGGGTTGTGGGGAAGAGGCCCTTGTCCCAATCAGCACAGAGGCACCCTCCCAATGCCGAGGGCACGTGGCCTGGTAAGGCGCAGGGGGGGGGGGGAGGTGGGGTTCCCCCTTAAAATTTCTACCAGACCTATAGGGTATGGATTTTGGGGAGAACCCCACATACTTTTTTTGTTTTTCCCAACATTCCTACCAGACCTAAAGGGTCTAATGTCACTTTGCTGCAAAGAAAATTCCTCCACAAACGAAAATTTGTACAAACTACCGCTAACGAATTTCATCCAAACCTGAATCCCAAACCGAATTGACTTTCGGACCTGAATCCTGAAAAATGAAATAACGGAACATCCGAATGAAAACAAAACGACACACATTTGTTGTTGTCGGTGCACATGTCTAGCTGCTAGTGCTGAAGATTTGATATGACTATAAAATAAAAACCATTAAAATCAATATAACCCCAAATCAATTAAAACTTCAAAACACTAACCCCTAAATCAAAAGCCCACTTTTTTTTTAAAGCAAAGCCTTGCAGCAAGAAAAAAAAAAGTTTGCTATGGATGGGACAGCAGCTAAATGTGACCACAAAATAAAATGAAAGATAAAATATTAATAACAAAACAGGCAGCAAAGCGGTTGATTGAAAGAGCTAGCAATCCGGAATAAAGTAGTTTCCTAAATTACTCTAATCTCTACCTATGAAGTTTGTCAGTTTTCCCTTTGACTGCTTCACATTCACTGCCATTATGGCCGCTCTATCTTTTACAGTGAGGGGACTGCTGGCTTAACTAAAAACTCTCTGATAGGCCCTTCAAAGCATGCTGGCCATATTTTAAAAGACATGCATTACACAGTATTTTGTTTATAAAAAAATCTCCCAGGTGAATCTGCACAGAAATTCATGGGGGGGTTGAACCTGCGGTATTTGAACCTGCGGTATCGCCTCAAACCCTTAGTAGTGGTGCACCCAAACCTTATCCCTATTTTTAACCATTGTGGCAGCCATAACACCATTGCAGTCTCATGAAACCATTCCAACTGATTTCATTTCTATAGATATTTGCATTCTACCTTCACACAAATGAACCACAAGTCATTTGTACATGTAGAAAATGTCAAACCCAATGCTGGAAGCACTAAAGTGCATAAAGGTGTTAATGCGCTGTGATTGACTTCGCAATTCCACCTATTATTCTTGATTTATAGCTGTTGACACAAGGCTCCGTGCAGCCTTCGTCTTCACCAGATCTGATTCCCTCGGCTTCTGGAGCCTCCATAGGTGAGAACACTTATGGGAACGGCTTGTAAGCTGCTGCTGCTGACAAGTAAATACTGTGCCTAATTACGGTGTCATACATAAAACACCATTCATTGAGCTCACTGGGGAGCTCATAGTAAGTTCCATTTGCAGAACATTTTTAGAGATTAGATTTTCTTGTGTTAATGTTTTCTCCATGGGGAAAGTGCGTCAGCCTCATTGCAGAATAAAATGTGACTGGTCCCAATGGCAGTGCTGAGATCCAAGAAAACGATGTCTCGCAGATGTTAGTATATGAAGAGCTTGTCTGAACTATCAGACATTTTCCATCTAACTACTACAGTGCAGGATTCAGAAAGACCCTCAACAGTGTTTACAAAATAAATACACAAATGACCATCTGTTTCTTTGCTACTTTTTAAAAATGGCAATGCATTTCGCATTAGAATTCTATGAGAAAAAAAATAGAATAGAGTAAATTTTTTGCACATTTGCTAAGTAGTTTTGTCACTCGCCCACATATTTTTTTCTTCCTTCTGCAGTTTTCCTGTGTGATAAAAATGCACAGAACACAAAAGTTAGGCACATGAATGCCAAAAAAATAACACCTGCCACATATACAAAAAAACCACCACTAAACTCTGATATTCATAGTACGGAAACACGTCTGATAACCTAACCAAGTATTTCTGTCACTAATAGGCAAGTGAAGGGGAGGAGGAAAGATATCTGGAATCCCTGCCTTCAACAAAGGTATACAATAGAAGGTATAAAAACACAATAAAAGAGTCCATTGCATTCATCAATTTATCTTTTAATTTTAAAAGATAAAACAATTGTAAATATAACATTTTTATCTGTGTCCCACAGAGTCTGTCTGCGTGCATGCTGCCGGGCTGCTTGCATTGACTTACCCTGAGTCTCTGCTCTTCTCCTGGCCGAAGATCTCTACTGCGCGTGCGCCCGCCCCATTATGCTGCTCGGCCGCTTAAGAATCTTCAGATCTTCAGACTGATCTTCTGAAGATCTGAAGACTCCGAGACCCCAGCACTGCAAGGGTCAAGTGCTTGTTTTGTCCAGAGAGCTAAAATAACAAAGATATACTCACCAGAACCATGATCCTGGCTTGCTCTTAGACTGGTCCCTTCAGCCTTGCTCCCCCTCCAGTGGTCTAAGGTCCTGTGACAGTGTATGGAACATGAGGACACAAAAGGACATTCCATCGATGGAGCGGAAGAGGAGAGCCATCTGGGATCACGGTTCGTGTATAACTTTGTTGTTTTTAGCACCCTAGACAAAATGAGCACTTAACCCTTGTGGTGAGGGGGAAGCCCCACTGCAAGGGTTAAGATTTTATTTTGGCCAGAGTTCTGCTTTAAACACAACAGCCCCCCTTTCCATTATTCACACACAATCCACTTCCTACTCAAAGAAAGTGCCCTTCCTGATTATATAAAAGGCTTCAGCCTGCTCATAGACACCTCCTCCCTGTAGATAGATAGATAGATAGATAGATAGATAGATAGATAGATAGATAGATAGATAGATAGATAGATAGATAGATAGATAGATAGATATACCTCCTTCCCACCCCCAGTACCAACCAAGAGACTTATGTCGGTGACCAGATGGAGATTTTTAGGAACATCATAATAAAAATATGGCATCTCCAGGAAAACAACAGCAAGAACAGCAAGTTACATAGTTACATAGTATTTGAGGTTGAATAAAGACATTAGTCCATCAAGTCCAACCTATTAGGATCTCATTCTAGGAGTACCTGTACCCCTGTATATTACGGTCCCTTAAGAAATCGTCCAAAAGTTTCTTGAACAATTCCACATTATTTGCTGAAATCACCGCCTGTGGCAGTGAGTTCCAGAACCTAACTGATCTTACTGTGAAGAACCCCCTTCGCCCCTTGTGCTGAGAAGGGAGACAACAAGTATTCAAAAAATCAAGCACTCAATATATCCCAAACAGTTCAAATCCAAATTTTTTACGCCACTTAGCTCCCAGGCAATTTGTTCCCCAAGCCCTGTGTAAGCAAGCTCAAAATGAGTGATGCCACTCAAAATGAAGTTTATGACACTTTATTATCACAGGGAGAGATGCCTGATATTTTAAAAGTGAAGCCCCACATGCTGACTGAAATTACAGTAACAGTTCCATACCAGTGAAGTCCAGTAAGCTGTGACAGTACTGTTAACAAGAGAATGTTAGGAAATACTATGCCTTCAAACAGTGGGCTGGGCATTCAGACTTGAAAGTTAAAAAATGATTTATGGATGACTAAATACACTACCTGGGGAATATTGCCTGAAGTCTCCCTTTATATGTTGTGTGTAGTTGCTAACTTCTTCAAACCCTTTGAAGTTCAGTTTCTATCTTGCTTAAAAGAGACAAGTATCTTGTATGTGCCTACCTAGTCCAAGCACTCTAGGCTGCTGTGCAGAAACTAACAAGGGCTGATTGACTACACAGTTTTAACATAAAACTAAAAAACATAAATTTGTCCTTAGTCGCTACTGATCCGCAAAAATGGTGGTATTGTGTGGCAATCCCACTGTAGAATTGGATGTGATGATCACCAGGGACTCTCAGCCAGATGTGCTGAGACATGTCAGGAAGCAAGGGATTGTCTGGATTCTGCTTGGGATCCTGGAACTGGGAGGTTTCAAGATGATTCTGGAGGAAAGATTAGATACTTAGTCCTGGGTCCAGGCTTTAGCAGTGGCCAGCACTCGATAATTGCACAGGTGTGCACAGCCATTGAGAAAAGGATGCTGGCTAAGGGAATTAGCTCCTGCTGGGAAAGAGGAACAGACCGTGTTCAGGTGTCAGGAGAACGCCCCTAGAAGTCAGAGAGGAGTCAAGCGGTGAGTGTGCTGGAGGCACACTCAGGGGTCTAGTCACAAAGCTGCCGAAAGATCTGGCCGTAGCTTCGGCCGATCCTTCGGCTTGCTTCGGCCCCAGGACCCCTTCGGTTCAGGAGAACCGAGGGGGTGCTGTACGGGCTATTCACAATAGCCCGTACAGCTCCCAATCACGGCCGAGCAGCTCAGTCGAGCACTGAGCCGTGCTGAAAGCCGAAGCTGGCCGAAGGTGAACCTGAGGGGCCACTAGTACAAGTTAAGCAGAACTCTTCAAAGAGGACCAGTGGGACAGAAGTGCCAATGTTTAAAGTGGAAGGCAGGAGGCTATTCTAGTGTTGCTTTAAAGCCTTTTATGAATGTTACGCTGAACAACCCCTGCGTGGGTATCCAAGATGGATTTATGAACTTTGTGTTGTATGTATGTATATATATAAACAGGTGAAACTCGAATAATTAGAATATCGTGCAAAAGTAATTGCAGTAAGTGCTGCAAAAGGGGCTTTGCACGTAATGAGTCTATCTCATATATTAGTGTCACCTTTTAAGTTGCATTAGTGAAATAAATGAACTTTGCACAATATTCTAATTATTCGAGTTTCACCTGTGTATGTGTGTGTGTGTGTGTATATATATATCTGTCTCGTGTAGTCCAAACATACCAAATTTGATTGCTCTAGGAGGTCCAGAAAGCTAAAAATGCATATCTCCCCTCCTAAGCCACCCATTTGGCCACACATAATAATTCATAAACATCAAATTTAGAGTCCACATGAAGCAAATGTTGTAACGCTAAAACAAACAATCTATAGTTTATTCTGGGCTAAACTATCAAAATCGAGAGATGGATTCATTAATATGAAATTAACAGTTTGGAAGGGCTAGAGGAGAGGATCATAAAATGCTCAGCAATCCTACTCATCCTTCCTGCTTCTTCCAGATTGGGCCAGGGGGCCGGCTCAGGGGCAGCCCATAAAGGACCAACAAAAAGCAGATGCTCAGGGCAGTCAAGAGGCTCATGTAACTCCAAAGCTCATAACATGAAAAGGAGAACCTCTTGTAACATCCATGAAGAGTTACCCCTTTAACATCAAGAAATAATCTTTGCAAGCCTTACTTGGAGAAAGAGCCATTCAGATCCACCTTCTGTCCATTGAAATGGACTCTGTCAGAACTTACTAAACCCAGGATTAGTTAACTACTCTCTTTTTGTTCCGTTTTATTTTACTGTTGTTATCTTTGTCTCTCTTTTTAAACATCTGGTTCTGTATATTTTTTCTGCACCGTTTCTTTTATTAAAAAACAATCTTAAAAATAGTTAAACTGATCTCTACACTCTAAATAGAAACATAAAGTATCCTCATTTTATTAAAGATTGCCACTGTATAGTGAAATCTGTCAGTTTCCTATCTCAATGGACTGTAGTATCACAAGGCATTGTTTAAATTTGTGAATTGTCACAGCGTTTGCTGGGAAAGGTGCGTGTTTCCATTAAAACACTTGCTGGCAGCGATTATTTTTGTGCGTAAAGGGTAAGCTGTTCGCTCTCAGACTGCTGGCCTTAGATTGTTGTCCTGTGAGCTGGGAAATCTCTGTGCAGGGTGGGACTGAGAGTGGTATCGCCACATCCTTGTGATGGCTCGTTAGGTTCAGACCTGCATATAGTCGTGTGTTGGTGACATACAGTGGGTTTGAACCAGCCGCATCCATCACAATGTCCACTAGGTGTAAACACACACAAAAAAAAAAACATTATTAGTAATTTACAAAAGAAAACGAGACTAGATATGGGAATAGCGTTGTAAAAAGTTCAGTGTTAAGGCCTCGTTTTAGGGAGTTAGGTCAAGGCTAGCTGTTAGGACTGGGAGGGCGAAGGAGTTATTCTATTTTAACTTCTTACAGGTATGCTTAAAAAATCCACCCCCATTCAACTTCTTCCACCTACCCTTCTCCCACCCATTCATATAAAAAAAACACTTATATCTCCCTTTTTTACTTACTGCCCTCCAGGATGCTATTTCTGTAAGTGGAGACTGGTAATAACCCACTGCAGATGTGTCATGCGTCTTTGTGTTGTAAGGTCATAATGCAGCTGCTTGATGTCTTCAGGACCCTGTGAGGGCTATTCATACAGCCAATGGAGTGATGGAGTGATGTGAACACTTGGGACCTGGCCTGTCACGTGTAGATTCAGGTAGAATTTGAAGATGACTAGGTATTTTTTCACCCCCACCTGGAGCTCAGATACTGGAAATCAAAGTACCTGTATGACAGTCTAAATGAGTACCAAATCTAGCTGCTTTGTGATGTACAAGACTTATAATATAAACAAAAAACTTCCTTTACCTTCGCTTACTGAGCCTAATCCTCCCTCATTTGTCCCTCACATACTTCCCTCCCAGACACTGAAGCTCACAGTTGGAGGGTTTCAAAAACAGAAGCAGTGTTGTCAAAGCAGAAAACAGTGGACAGGGCAAGGTGTGGCCAATTGTTCATTGACAAGCTACAAACTTGTGAATCAGCAGTAACAATGCTTATAGTCACGCCCTCTTTAACATCTTTTTATCCCACCTCAGTGCAAGCAGGCACAGCCTAAATAAGAGTGATGACTGTTCTGAATTCAGTAGCAGTGCAGCATTGTTGCCACTTCATCAAAGGAAGCTACATTAGGTGGGCTTGACTGGCAGGATCAATAGGTTTTTTTGTGGTCTAAGAGAAAACTGTAAGAGCAGATGCATTTACAATTAAGTGTTGCAGCACAAAGTGGAAGCAGCTGGGAACAATAGCATACCAAGATATTTTGGACAAGTTCATGCTCCCAACTGTGGTAACAGTTTGAGGGCGGCCCCTTCCTGTTCCAACATGACTGCACATCAGTTCACAAAGCAAGGTTCATAAAGACATGGATGAGCAAGTTTTGGGTGGAGGAACTTGACTGGCCTGCACAGAGTCGTGACCTCAACCCGATAGAACACCTTTGGGATGAATTAGAGCATAGACTGCGAGCCTGGCCTTCTTGTCCAACATCAGTACCTGACCTCACAAATGCGCTTCTGGAAGAATGGTCAAACATTCCCATAGACACACTCCTAAACCTTGTGGACACCTTTCCAGAAGAGTTGAAGATGTTATAGCTGCAAAGGGTGGGTCAATATTGAACCCTACGGACTAAGACTGGGATACCATTAAAGTTCATATGTGTAAAGGCCGGCGTCCCAATACGTTTGGCAATATATATCGTATATATAATTAAAATAAAACTACATCTTTTTAAATAGGAGGCCATAGTTCTTCTTTAACAACAGTGGTAGTTTGAGGACTTTGTTTACTATTTGTAGATGGCTGTAATTTACAATATGTTGAGCTTTATTTTCTTTATATATTATACTTTTTTTCCAGCTATAAATATTGTTTATAACAATCTACCAGTACGATGTTGTGTTTACCGTTTTGATATATTTATTATGATCACAGAAAGTCCTTGTTCTAAACTTTAAAAAAATCCATCTACAGAAGACAAAATAAAATCACATTTTCATTCAAAGCAACTTTTATTCATTTTATGTTCTCTTTTAAGAGATTTGTACTGTATAATTGTGTTTAAGATTTAATGTGTAAAACCTGAGAAAAATAGAACTTTATGCTTGGCACATGCAGCTGTCTTTTTTGGCAGTGGCAAAGGCTATTGATCTCCTGGGTTGAAGGTCAAGGATAAAAGTGACTTGGCAAACATTGCAGAGTCAATCACCTTGATTAAATACTGTACAGAGTTTGTAAAGGGTGTTTAGAACTGAGCGCCATACTAATGGGACATCATAAAATTTGACAGTCTTTCACTTACAGCTGCACTGGGAATATAAATGGTAATGTATCTTGATAATGTTCAATCAGATAGTGAGTTTTTAAAATGGTACCCTGCAATTTGTTTTCTGCAGAATGACCTACATCTGACCTAAAGTCTCCCCATTTTACACCCCCAGATTGCCCTAACCTGTAAAAGGCTGAAATGACTCACCGCCAGCAGAGGAAAGCTGATTTTGTGGTACATAAAAGTGATGTTGCCTGGATATTATTATAGTAAATAGCAAAAAGCTTTTATTTGGCTTTTGATGGATCAAGGCCAGGATCCTAATGCCTGGTAACACAGCGAACACTACTGGTACTAATAGATATGTGAGTTACTCTTACCCACCATCCTGCTGTCACAATGTGCCTAAAGAGACCCTGTCAGCAAGTCTTAATTTTCAATTTAAAGTGAAACTGCACTTAATAAGTGGCGATTTGCTATATTAAGGAAAATTTCAAAGTGTTATTTTTGCCTAAGCGGTACCCAGATAATGTACCTTTTGTCTGGAATTCCTCCAGAAAAATATCAGTGCCCTTTTTGATATGTGAGGGTACCTAGACACTCCAGTGCTTACAACCTTATAGCTTTATATCTGCAGTGTGAGATCTAAGACACTGCTGCCTCTGAATGATAGTCTTTTGAGATTTTGAGTGAGATTGGGGGTGTCACTACCAAGGGCGGATCCAGAGTCTATTCTCGGGAGGGGCACTGCCAGAAAATTAGGTTTTGCTTACCGAATGGTTAATATTTTATTTAAGACGGTTTCTCGGCTACAATTAAGCCAGCCAAACAACATGCAGCCGGATTCCCTGGCAATCAGGAAGCCGGGCGGCATGTCATTACCCGCAGCCGGCTTCCTGATTACCCGTGAAGCCTGCTCCATGCCATTGGAAGCATCGGTATTCTTATTCAGTATTGACGAGTACCAAAAGCAAAAAAAAGGT
The DNA here is from genome assembly GCF_000935625.1 of Nanorana parkeri. Taxonomy (NCBI): domain Eukaryota; kingdom Metazoa; phylum Chordata; class Amphibia; order Anura; family Dicroglossidae; genus Nanorana; species Nanorana parkeri. The sequence goes on from NW_017307515.1 coordinate 79,181, forward strand.
ACTCGCACCTGATACCGAACAACCGGCATTGGTGCATCCCTAGTTTTGATTAAAACATTTTTTTTGTATTGGGACAAGTAGATTGTCATGAAGGGCAAGTAGATTCGGCCCCCGCTTTATCCCTTGGACAAGTCGTTTTAAAAAAAAAATGTCCTACCCCTGATTACACAACAAGACAGAATAGCATCAACTATAGAGGACTACAAATCCCAGCAATTATATTTACACCAATGCGGAATACCACCGACTATAAAGGACTACAAATCCCAGCAACACATTATACAGTAATGCAGAAAAATATGAAGCTACATACTCTGTGTTGCTTCAGGATCACAGCCTCGTATCTCCAGGGTCTCAGGAGGGCTCTCTGGTGGTTGGTGCAGGGCTCTCTGGTGGGCAGTGTGGTATTTAGTCAGACTCAGGGCATTCCAACATATATTACAAAAACCTTAATTTTATTTTAGATATGGGAGACAGAGGGATGCTTTGTCCTCTGCAAAGACTCCCCCCCCCCACCCCACCTCAACGTCGGGCCCCTATCATTCAGTTTTGGGCACCAGCTGCTTCTGTTGTAGAATCAGCACAGTAGCAGCAAGCAGCTGGTGCCCAAGACTGAATAGGGGCCCGATGCTGAGGTGGGGGAAGCTTTTGCAGAGGATAGCAGCTGTCCTCTGCAAACACTTTCCCCACCCACACGTTGGGCCCCTATTCAGCCCTGAGCACCAGGCCAGCTAATTGCTGCTACTGTACTGATCTCTGCAAAGGCTTCCCCCACCTCAGCTTCAGGCCCATATTATTCAGTTTTGGGCACCAGCTGCTTGCTGCTACAGAATCAGCACAGTAGCAGCAAGCAGCTGGTGCCCAAGGATGAATTGGGGCCCAATGCTGGGGTAGGGGAAGCCTTTGGCTTCCCCCACATCGGGCCCCTATTCAGCCTTGGGCACCAGGCCAGCGAATGGCTGCTACTGTACTGATCTCTGCAAAGGCTTCCCCTCTCTCCCCACCTCAGTGTCAGGCCCCTATTATTCAGTTTTGGGCACCAGCTGCTTGCTGCAACTGTGCTGATGCAGAATCAGCACAGTAGCAGCAAGCAGCTGGTGCCAAAGGCTAAATAGGGGTCCGACGCTGGGGTAGGGGAAGCATTTGCAGAGATCAGTACAGTAGCAGCTGGTGCCAAAGGCTGAATAGGGGTCCGACGCTGTGGTGGGGGAAGCCTTTACAGAGGACAGCTGCTGTCCTCTGCAAAGGCTTTACCCACCCCCACCACAGCGTCAGGCCCTTATTCAGCCTTGGGCTGAAGCACCAGGCCAGCTGCCTGCTTTTAGGGCTTGTTCACATCGAAAGCGTGTGCGTTCCAGAGCGGTAGCTGCTAAAATGCACCGCGATGGCTGTGAAACTTCCCCCCCGCGTTTTGGGGTGAGAGGGGGCATGGTGGTGCATTTATTTCAACGACAACGCTTCCACCCCCGAAGTGCGATCGAACGTGTGGCAAAACTTTGCCAGCGTTCCGTTCCACTGCAAATGCGTTTGCAGTTAGGCCTTGTTCACCCTGAAAGCATGTGCGTTCCAGAGCGGTAGCTGCTGGAATGCACCGCGATCGCATAGAAACTTCCCCTTGCATTTTGGGGCGGGAGGAGGCGTGGCAATGCATTGTATTCAATGGCACCGCTTCCACGCCGCCCCCGCAAGCCGTGTGATTGAACGCCTCGCAAAACTTTGCGTTGCATATTTTTTGTGTTTGCAGTGGAACGGAACGCTGGCAAAGTTTTGTGAGGCGTAGGGCAGAGTTCATTTCCTCTGTAAATGCTTTTATATAGGGATGCACCGATAACAAGTACAGTACTCGGTACAAGTTACAAGTACGAGTACTGATACATTTTTGTTTATTGTCATGTTTTTCTAAAACAATATCGACTAATGATTTTAGGAAAGTGGTAGAGCACCAGAGCCAGTTCTCATGAAAATGCCAAGTATCGGCATTGGTACTCGAAAAGTATCGGTGCATCTACTTTTAAATCTAAACATTATTTTGTTATGTTTTACATTTTCTTTAAAATTATTTTTTTAAATAAAATATTTCTGCTTTCAGTGCATATCTTATTTTAGACACAGTCCTATCATCACTGGGTTGCTGTGCTTTTCTGTGCAATGCAGGCAGATCATGGCTGCTGGAAGGGGTCTGCAGGGTTCTTTCTGAGAACATCATAGCACCATGTCTCAATACTTCTTTCCAGAGTCTTTAGCCCTGATGCAAGCAGTGGGCTGGCTTCTGGGAGGAGTTAAGCAAATATCAAAATGCCTTAATGGGCGGGAGTCAGTCTAAATACATGTGTGTACCAAAGCTCTCACATCCTGCTGAGCCTTTATGATTCCAAGAACTTAAATCTATTAAATGAAAAGGGCAGACCATGGATATTCAGACTGGAAAGAAAAGAGCTTGATAATACTGGACATTCTCCAGCCAAGAAATTAGGTTGGCTCTGTCTGACTTGCTGCATCTTCTAATGCATAATGCAAATACAGAAGACTAAGCCACATTTCGCTACAGTTGTCCTAGGGAGTTTTACTTTGCCTTTCTCTGGACTGAAACTTGTAAGAATGCTACCTTAATAAACAAGTAACCTTTTGCAACCACGTTAACTATGTAGCTATGAGATCTACTGGTAGTTAGTTAATGTAAAATATCTCATCCAAAACATGAGTGTATCTGTTCACTGATTGTCCCTGTAAAGAATGTAACAAGCTTTTCGTCACTTCCATTTTCAGAGCTCCCTGGATGCTGGTGCCAAGAATGAAGATAATCAATCAATCATGGCCTGGGCTTGATTAGCTTCATTAGAGTGCAAAGGTCTAATAGACTCCTAGGGGTTGGTTTACTAACCTTATAAACATGCCACAAACAAGTATACACCTCTGTAGTGTGTTCCCTCCCAGCATGATCTATTGGTGGAATCTAGACACCTTTGTAGTGTGTACACACCCAGCAGGTGTGTTGTGCAAAGCCCTGCATGAATTGCAAGGTGATGTTGTGTAAATTAGCTCTACGTTGTGTTGCTTGTGTTGATGAATGCAGGAATGTAAATGCATGAGCTAACTATTTTTGTCTAAACTGTGAAGCAGCATTATATATGCATCATGTGCATGATTTTTCCATATATGGCATTAGTGGAAATATGCTTGTAGAGACTTTTTGGTTGATAAATACGTTTTGCTGTGTAAAAATCACACGCACCTAGTGCGTGCGTGTGTTTAGGTTAGTAAATCACCCCCTAATGTCACCTCCAAAGCATGTGGTCTGGTCCAGTGTGATCAAAATAGTACTTGCAGCGTTTTGATCACACCAGACCGGACCGCAGGTATAATGTGCCTTGCGATCCCGGGTGGCTGATCGCCAGAGGCCAGAAACAGGCCAGAACGCACTGCAACTGGTGTGAACGGGCCCTAAGAACAATACTTCTGAGGCTGTTATTCATGGTTAACTTTACATTGATGATGTTTAAAGGCTTTTAAAGTATCGACTATGGACAATTGTGGGTATCAAAGTTATTCACCATTTCATGAGTGGACAGTTTTGAGGATTGAGATGTTTAGTGTCTATTTTGTCTACACAACCTCATCTTTTATATTTTACTAATAAGTTATATTGTGTTTGTGTGGACTTAAATTAATTTGAATACATTTTTTCCTAAAAATGTATTTATTTTATTTGTTTATTACAGGTATTTATATAGCGCCGACAATTTACGCAACGCTCTCAAGGAGCTTACAAACTAAGGTCCCTATCTCACATGCATACAGGTCTAATTTAGACAGGAGCCAATGAACCTACTAGCATGCCTTTGGGAGGAAGCCAGAGTACCTGGAGGAAACCCACATAAGCACAAGGTAAACATGCAAACTCCTTGCACATAGTGTTCTCACCAGGATTCGAACCAGGGACCCACAGTGCTGCAAGGCAGACATGCTAAAATTTTTGGTTTAATATCAGTTGCACTATTAAAAAATTGCAACTGCTATATATTTTTTTTTTACCACATTACCACATTTGGTAAATAGAATCCATTCCACCAGATCTTCTCCAAGTCATCTGTTACTTTGAGACACTGATTTCTTTTGATGGAGTAAGAGCAGCATTTTCCTACGCATTTCGCAGTGATACCTTGCTTCTTCAGGAAAATTATGAGTAAGAATCATTCACATACGTGGTCAAAGACAAAACCGAGATGCATCCCACTATGGCAAATGAGGCCTACACAGGAGGTTATGAAGTAGAATATGAAGAGACACCGGCACTCCAATAGTGAATCAAATACATCTGTTTATTTGACGTATAAGTAGCTACTTATACATAAAAAAACAGAAGCATTTGATTCACTATTGGAGTGCCGGTGTCTCTTCATATTCTACTTGATATCTACCATGGTTGCCAGCCATCGACTACTGTAGCACCCACCCTTATTTCTTTGGAAACGGTGGTTTCTGAGTGCGATGAGTTCATTTACTCTACATAGGAGGTTGCCCCTTATCCCCTCCCTCTCCCCCTGTCTAAGGAGCTCCTTCTACCTAATAAAAGGGAATCTTTATAGTGTCCCCAAAGTCTGTGATTCTGATATCTCCCGTGTGGAACTAATTAAATCAGGGAAAACATGCACCCCCCAATACAGATGATCCTGGTGCCAGACATGAAGTCCCAAAGTCGCTCCTCATGTAAAACAGTCAGCAGATATCATTAATGTCTATTATATTAAATGCCCAGGAGGGGGTGAGGACCACAGCAGACACACACCTGCCACACATAGCAACATGCTCAGAACAATGCTATTATTACCCCATCAAAAGAAATCAGGGTTTCACAGAAACAGATGATTTGGAGAAGATATGATGGAATGGATTGTATTTTATTTACCTTTCTGCTGGTGTAAAAAAGAAAAAGCAGATTGTT
>NW_017307515.1:84155-110385 GCF_000935625.1 Nanorana parkeri
TATCCTGGTGCACTATCATTGTGATTTGCGCCCACTATATGCCCACCTATAATTTGTGACTCAACAGAAAATTATAATAGGCTTTAAATACACTCATATAGCAGCACAATATAATCACTCATTACTTTGGATTCAAGCAGATAGAATAAATTGTTCAATGAAAGATCATAACGCTTAATATCAGCCACAGAACATGGAGTCTAGAAAAAAAAAAAGTTTTATATTAGAGCGCAGAAATGAAAAGGTATTTTACTAACACTACAAATAAACCGGAAGCCTCTCTTCTACTGCATAGAAGCTTTGTTGCTTACTTCTGACCTTGAAGTCTACATAGCGTACAGTATGCTTCTAGCTGAACTATATTGAAAGCATGTGAACATAGAAACAAGGATGTATATTGGAGTGCAGAAATGCAAGGGTGTTTTACTAACTCTACAAATAAACCAGAATCCTCTCTGCTGCGTAGAAGCTTTTGTCGCTTACCTCTGACCTTGAAGTCTACATAGCGTAGAGCGTGATTCTAGCTGAACTGCATTCAGTCATTCTTTTTATATGACGCTATAGTGAATTGTTTCATTTTTCTATAGAACTGTGTATTTGACATTAACCTTGATCAGCATTTAATCACACAGGCAGTAGGAAAACAATGGGGGGGGGGCAAGGAAAAAAGGTTCAATTATTTTTCTGTTGTTTCTAAAGCGTCATACATGCTGTTGCTGGGTTCCCTGATATTAAAGTGATTTATTAATATTCTGTGTTTTTCATTCACAGATATGGCTTTGTGAAGTGTTTAAATGACTCAATAAGGCTTGTCTTTGTTGAAATAACTGTTTCTAGGTCAGATTTGGTAATTGGTGTGCCTTATAACTTAATTTAAATGTATCTAAAGCCAATACTTATTTGTTTATTTTGTTTTGGATAGAGGGGTGAGAGCCCCTGACAGTTTTTTATTGGTTGCTCTGTGACTGTTAGGCAGATTTACTCTCTATATATGTCCTGCTACCAATCATTGTGACTGATAGTGGTGGGAAATCCACAATATTGAGTTGTCATCAAAACGGGACTAGAGGGGAAATCTTCTAATTAAGACTTGTTCAGGTGACAATTGTCTAAGGGGACTTCCCCTCTTAATAGAGATTTACAATGGAACAGCAAGTGTAAGGAAAAACTCCCCAGTGATATGCAAATATCCCTGCCCTATCCAAAATGAATTAAAAAAAGTATATGTAATGATTTGGCTTTTGATATACTTTAAAGCTGAAATCAAATTCTAACCCTTGCAGTGGGGCTACCCCCCCCCCCATTGCAAGGGTTAAGTGCTTGTTTTTTCCTAGGGAGCTAAAATTTCAAAGTTACGCTCAACCAAACCATGATCCTGGTGGGCTCCTACACCGCTCCCTGAAGCCTGACTCCTCCTGCGCTCCTATGTCCTTTAGTGACCTCAAGTTATAAACATTATGTATAGAACATGATGGCTCACAGGACCTTAGACTGCTGAAATGGAAGGGGAGCGAGGCTGGAGGTACCAGTCTAAGAGCAAGCCAGGATTGTGATTTCGGTGAGTATAACTTTGTTATTTTAGTACCATATGCAAAGCATACATTAATCCCTTGAAGTGTGGCGGTAGCCCCAATGCAAGGGTTAAGATTTGATTTGCAAATGACATCATGATGCTTCTTATCATTTTTATCTCACTTATTTACCATATTTCTCCTAAGTAATTGCCCCAAATACATTCACACAAAGTTTAAATTCTAATAAACTCTTTATTACATTTTACAGCCTGCGGTAGAATTCTAGTTATACAACTTACGTTGATTTAAAAAATATTTGTTTTTTATATTTTTTTTCTATTATGTATCCATATTGTTCAACTTATATGTATATATGTTTTAATATATTTTGATTTAATATAATTATTTTCTATTTTTACTGTTTTACAAATAAAATATCCATTTTGCTTCAGTCCACAATAATTTATCATATCCTTTTCTGGGGCTCAGTTGTAATAACAGTAGGATCCAGAATGTTAATTCTTCTGTTTCCCCATTATGCTTTTCCCACATATGTTCTTGGAATGGCTTGATTTTTTTTTAAATTATGCCATTAACATGTTCCAGAACACCTGTTCTCAGTTGTCTAATAGTCTTGCCCACATACATCATAGGACAGGGACACTTGGCAACATATTTCAGATTGGTAGTGATACAGTTTTTGCTGTAGAACTAAAAGACACTCAAATGAAAATTTGCAAATTGTCAAAAATGCAATTTTTGTACACTTTTGCAAACGTATACTTACCCAACACAGAACAGGTTTCCTTCCTGGCATCGGTTCTACCCTTACTGGCCGACTTCATGGAGGGCACCCTGGTCCTTGGGGGGGATTTCAACTTCGCCCTAGACCCCTTAGTAGGTGTGTCCAGGGGCACGTCCCACTTATGATACACATGCCTGCGCAGGCTAAAGCAGGAACTACATCTGCTTTGCCTTACCGACACATGGCGCTTTCTCAACCCAGATGGACGCGACTACACCTACTTTTCTCCAGTCCACCATACCTATTCCAGAATTGACTACTTCTTTGTCCAACATAAAGACCTGCAGACACTGGTATCGACGGATATAGCCCCCATACTCACCTCCGACCATGCCCCCATTCATGTCACGCTGGAGAAGGCAGGTTCGAGGTCCACATGTTCCTCATGGAGACTCAATGAGTCCCTGTTACAGGAACCTGGGTTTCGATCCTCTCTTGCCCAAGAAATCCGCTCCTTTTTCTCCACCAATGCCTCCCCCGCCACCCCCCCGCTGACGGTATGGGCAGCACATAAATGTGTCATAAGGGGTATCCTCATGCGTCAGGGGGCGAGACTCAAGCGAGACTTAGCAGAAAGCACCCGCCTATTGACACGCCTACACCAGCTTGAGACGCAGCATAAGAGCTCTCTTGCACAGCAGACTTACCAGGAATTGTTAAAGGTCAGAGAGGACCTCAACACTCTACTTTTCACCAAGCTTAAACGGCGCCTCATGCGCGGTAAGAGGACTATGTATGAATACTCCAACAAACCCAGTCGCCTATTAGCTAGGGCACTAAGATGTCAGAGACCCAGACAGTTTATCTCATCTATAGTTTCAGCTTCCGGGGCTAAACTTCGTACCTCCCAGGCTATGGCCGGAGAGTTTTTACGGTTCTACCAAGAACTGTACAACCTACACCCCCCCGGGGAGCATGACCCAGTACCGGGTTTGCCCGCCGCAACGCGAACCTTCTTCTCCCGCTCAGGCATGCCAACTTTATGCGCAGAGGCACGGTTGGCCATGGAGGCTCCCATCACGGAGGAGGAGCTAACATTGGCCTTACAACAGGCACAGACAGGAAAGGCCCCAGGGCCAGATGGTTTTACCCTTGCGTATTATAAAACACTTTACTCGTGTCCCACGGCTGCGGTAAATGTTAATGAAACCCGCTCTGGATATTTCACACTTGGTAACGGGACCAGACAAGGGTGCCCTCTATCCCCCATAATATTTGTACTCACACTGGAACCACTCTTATGCACTGTACGCTCTAGCCGGGATATCTTGGGCTTCTCCAAACGCTCAGGAGAACACAAGGTGGCCGCCTTTGCGGATGATCTACTATTTTTTCTACCAGACCCCTTACATTCGCTCCCACATCTGCTCAGAATCTTCGAACTCTACGGTAACCTCTCTGACTTCAAGATAAATCTCTCTAAATCTGTGGCGCTGGCCATTACCCTACCAGCCACGGTGGTTTCTGTGCATAAAGCTCGTTTCGAATTTCATTGGGCACCTGCTCACATTAAATACTTGGGGACCATGCTCACCCCAGACCTTAACAATTTATACTCTACCAACTATGCACCCTTGCTTCTCCACATCAGCCATGAACTCTCACGCTGGAATGGGCTGTATCTGACTTGGTTTGGCAGATGCAGCTCAATCAATATGACAATTCTCCCGAAAATATTATATACGCTGCATGCCCTACCCATCCACCTACCACCAGGGTTTTTTCATAAACTGCGACGCTTGTTCACCACGTTTGTATGGGCAGGGTGCCATCCCCGAATCGGGAATAAGATCCTTACGCTACAGAAACTACAGGTGGAGTGGGACTCCCTGACATACGCATGTACTACAGGGCGGTCCACCTTGCCAGGGTAGTGGATTGGACATGTCACCAGGAATGCAAACAATGGGTGAAGATGGAACTAGAGGATCATGGGGCACCCCTTAAGGGCCTACCGTGGATTTCAGCGCCGCTCACCCCGGCTCTGCTGTCATATCCCACTATTGGGGCAACCCTGAGAACAGCCCGGGAGACATTTAAAAACACGTCCGTCTCCCCATTCCGATCCCCCATGACCCCTGTGCTGGGGGATCCGGACTTCGGTCCTGGTATGGCCTACGCGCGCTTTAAGGACTTATACAAGGCAAATAAGTATCGATTTACTAGATCTTTTCGAGAACAGACACTGGCTCCCCCAGGCTTCCCTTAGCGCATTAGTATCCCCCCCTCAGCACTTGGGCTGCCATGCAATTGAGACACTTCCTAATGGCGATTCCCCACTCTGCGCTGCCCACACGGGTTCTTACACCATTTGAATCCTTATGTCAACTAGGTCAACCAGTAAGGCATGTGATTGCGACCCTATACGGGATGCTGATATCCCCCCCACAGGACTATTGTCCCCCATTTCTACTGAAATGGGAGGAGGAGCTGGGCCAAGTGTTCACGGGGGAGCAAAGGGCCAAAGCCCTGTTGGCTACCCTCAAAGCCTCCATGGCCAACCAGACTCAAGAGCAGGGTTACAAAATCCTGTCCAGGTGGTACAGGGTCCCCAATCTCCTACATAAGATCAATCCATTAGTACCATACACCTGTTGGAGATGCGAGTCAGGGAGAGGTACGATGTCCCACGTTTTTTGGTTTTGCCCCAAGCTCAGACCCTTTTGGGACACTGTCAGGGACATCATAAATCAACTCACCATGACCGACCTGGGAGACCTGCCTGCGACCTACCTACTACACATGTCGGCTATGCCTATCACCAAATACAAGAGGTCTCTCACTATTCATCTGCTCTCTGCTGCCAAGGCGTGCATCCCTATGCTGTGGAGACAAACCACCCCCCCTACCATGCACATGTGGTTTGAAAAGATCAACGACGTATATAGAATGGAAGATCTCACCTCGACTGAACATAACTCCGATGCGCGTTTGGGCGCAACCTGGGGAGCATAGCTCCATTTCCGTTACTCCGATACATATCTGCGGGTCATGGCAGCCTGAGTGCCTAGGCCGGTAATTCTGCCCTGGGAATACGGGCTACTACCTATACACTTTCCTCTCTCCTTTCCCCTTCCTCCTCCCCCCTGCTGTTAGGGAAGTAGTTCCCACATATGTTTATTTTCCGATAAAACAATGTAGGAAAGACTCCTAGCGCTCCTACGTTGTAGGAGTTTTCCTTACAGTACATAAGTAGAAATTCCACCTTCTCATTGCAACTGTTTCGCTTACTATGACCTCTTCAGAAGGTGGTACTGACTGTTAGTATACCGAGATGCGGAAGGCTGAGATCAGTGATGTTTAGTATTACGATGAATATGTTACCAATTCAATGGATATGGTGATTCACGTGTGCTTTGGAATATAATTGTTAAACAGATTGTGTCCTTATGAGTTGCAGGCCCGCTGTTGGAACCAAGCGTGATTCAGGAATGTGTTATTTTCTTATGTACCACAGCTTGAGCGGTACGCCGCACCCTGCCTATGTATGCACATTTTGAATTGTTTATGAATAAAGAGAATTTAAAGAAAAAAAAAAATTTCTGGAACCTACAGATATTACAACTGGGCCCCACAAAAGGAAACATAAATGATAAATTATTGCGGACTGAGGCAAAATTGATATTTCATTTGTAAAACAGTGTAAATAGAAAATAATCAAATTCAATTAAAATGTATTAAAACATGTATAATTAAGAGTTGAACAATATGGATAAATAAAATAATTCTATTTTAAATCAGCTTGAATTGTATAACTGTAATCACATCACAGGCTATACAATTTCATAAAGAGTTTATCATAATTGAAACCTTCACGTAAATGTGGTAGGGCTCATTACTTAGGATCAATATTGTAAATAAGAAACACCCAGTGAGATAAAATAATAGGAACTCTAATGACATCATTGGATGTTACATGCATCATGACATCATCAAACATCACCAATAAGAGCCTATATAAGGCAGTCAGCCTTGTGGACAGTGGACATATTTAAGGCACAATGACCACATGTACTTAATTACTTTGTGATGAAAATAATGCAAAAACTCTGATGAATCCAGAAAACTGACAAAGCATGTTGGGTGTGGGTTAAAGGATATATTATTAGTTAGAGGGAGAGACTTAAGCAAGATATGAAAATGAAACTCCAGAGCTGTAAAACAAGGGGAGAAACAAAAATATCTCCCTCAAACTGTTATGGGTGCCAATAAGGATAACAAAAATTGTAAAATAAATTTTTGGTCCCTGCATGTGTTGTAAAGTAGCCACCTCTCCAAGCTCACTCCCATGGTAGACTACAATCTCACGTTTAGTTTACTCATTAGTACTGAGATTGTAGTCCATCACAGGAGAAAGATTGGAGTGGTAACAACTTTACAGCACACATAGGGTGGTGGTGGTAGTCAACTTGCCTTACCTTACCAAGGGGTAATTCACACAAAATATTCAGTTAAAGTGACACTAAACTCAGGAGTTAAATCTTAAAAATGCATTCAAGTCCCTTATCTATTAATAAAAATGTATCTTATTTATGTATCACTCGGCTGTAGATCCTCAAATTATCTCTGAATTTGTAAGGACACTGTCCTTCCGTCTGGAGGGTGGCTACTTTTGTTACCCATTGTTCCTATGTTTGCTGTGATGAACTATTTCAATTTCAATATAATTAGGAAACTAAACGTGAGATTGTAGTCCATCACGGGAGTGAGCTTGGAGCGGTGACTACTTTACAACACACACAAGGACCATGAAGAACACAAGTAGCCACCCTCCAGAAGGAAGGACAGTGTCAGCACCAATTCGGAGATGATTTGAGGATCTACAGCCGAGTGATACACACATAAGATACATTTTTGTTAATAGTAAAGGTATTTGAACGCATTTTTAAGATTTAATTTCTGAGCTTAGAGTCACTTCAAGTAGTAGATCTGGACAAAATGCTTAAGGGCTTTAAAAAGTTGACTCAAAGATGGCAAGTTCGAATGCTCTAACAAGCAATTTTGAATGAACATATGAATGAATTGATAACAGTATATGGGCGGCTCAACTCCAACCATTTAATTTGCAGTGAGTATGAAGAATGTCCTATTTTTGAGCAAGTGGCTGTTTGCACTTACAGCACAGACAAATACAGAAAAAATGCATCCATACATTATCAAATATGACACAATTTCTTTAGTGTATCGAGAATGTATATATTGATGTCACTTTAAAGTGGCTGTTTACAGCAGGACATAACATATAGTTATTTGTGTGACAACTGTGCTGAGCCAGCTGGCACGCAATGTTGTCATTTAGTTAAGAAACATGTGTGACAATACCGCACACAGCTCAGCTATCTATAACCTGCAGAACGGCACATATAGACTCAAATTTTAGTTTCTCCTGTACTTGCTGTCAGATGTTTCACAGGGTTTTAGACAATACAGACATCTCAGACAGAGTGATTCATATCTACCACATGAACTTCCAGGCATTATTCAAAGAACTATGGAAACCTCTCTATAATCACGTTCAGCATTTAGCTAGAAAGTTTTGCCAAGCATCCGATCGCACTACGGGATCGTAGTGCGTTCAAGCAGCTACCACTCTGGCAAGCACCACTTTTGGTGAGAACAAGACCTTAGTGTTTTCCTGAGCCCAGTGCGTCGCTTATTTCTGAGCCCAGGAATAAGTGACACACTTTTTTTTACTTCTCCCCCCTGTCTGCTGTCTCCTGGTCCTAAGCTGCAGCCCGGCGCTATCATATAGGCAGGTCAAGCCTATATGGTAGCTGGCCGCAAGAACGCTGTGGCGGCTCGGGTCACGCCTGAGCGGCCAGGAGGTGAGGGAGGGAGCGCTGACAGGTGTGATCAGAGTCGCCTCTCTGAGCAGAGGAGCGGCAGATATGTTCCCATCCCCCGCTCCCCCCCCCCCTGCCGCCGGCTACCTTGCACGCCAGGTCGAGTAGACAGTGAGAGGAGAGCTGCACTCTACTACTCTCAGCCCCTATTCTCAGCTGTCACAGGAGTTCTAGCACAGTGATGTGCTAGAACTCCTGTATTGGAGGTGACAGGTTTAATAAAGAGAACCTGTCACCTCCAAATGCTATCACACAGGGGCTTGTTAGCTAGCTCCTGTGTGATAGCAATAAAGTTAAGTGAAACAAATAAAAAGTTAAATTAAAAAATAAATAAAAATTGATAAAAAAAATATAAAATAAACACACATTTATGAAAAAATAAGTAAAAAATAATAATTAAAATGATAAAAAGTAAAAGATAGTAAGATTAAAAAAAATAAAGAAATTATCAAATAATTAGAAAACAATTATAACAAATAAAAAAGTGAAAAAGAATCAGATAAATACAAATTTAAAAAAGTTAAAAAAATACATAAAATAAAAAAATTCTTGCACCGGCCCTGCTTGGTATAAATAAGCCACAAAACACACCACACCAGTGGTCATACAAAGTGTTGAGAGTCTAATATATAGTGAAAATGTTTTCCATCCTATGGTGTTTCACAGACTACAATTTGCTTCATCGCACATTACAGTGCCTAAATAAGTGTAGTTTGAATCTAAGGGGAGCACTGAAGTACATTACAACCTTCACCAACCACAACAGGCATCAAACTACCATCTGACTCGGGGACAGCCAAGGATCAAGAGGAGGGGCCTCTGGATGACCTCTAAGCAATCCAGGATGCAGGTATAATTTTGGAGAAAATCTTGGCCCGCGGTCAAAGAAAGAATGATGGTAGTTTGTTGCCCAATGTGGTTGGCGAAGGTGGTAATGTACTTCAGTGCTCCACTTAGATTCAAAATACGTTTAGCCACTGTAAAGTTTGATGATGCTGAAACTTTATGCCAGAGGACAGTAAAATTGTTCTCCATATATTGAACCCTGGACACTTTGTATGACCACTGGCGTGGTATTTTTAGTGATTATTCATGCCAAGAAACTCATACATTTTAGTGTTTGTTTTTATGGATGATTTAAATATATATATTCATGTTATTATCATTATACACCTGGAAAGTCCATGAATATTGCTTAAGGCATTATGAAAATGTTGTGGTATAATTATTCTGGACTTGTATGGGAATGAAACATCCACTTTATGGGAACAGAAGTCAACTCGGATCAGGATTATTCTTCAGATCAGATGTTATGACACTGGAAATGTAAGAATCTTGGAATCCAAATGCCCAACACTAGGGGTGAACAGTGAGTGAAGAGAGTGAAGATTGAAGCTGCTGCCTGCCAGAAAGCTGAGTAATAACCTTCTTCTTCTGCAGGAAGCTTTCGGAATCAATTCAGTTTCAGGTTCAATTTAAGGGGTTGAGTTAAAGGATATTTAAGTGTTTAGTTTTCAGGTACAAGAGGGTTAAATGTTAGAGGGGTGCTTTAGTGTTCTGGATACATTGTTAATTTCTAACAGTCAGCTACACTATGCTCACTAGTATACACTGGGGGTAGGTGTGCAGCAAAAATTACTAGGCTTCTTACACAGAAAACAAATACATTCTTGGTACCCAAGCTGTGACCACATTCAGCTCTTTGTCACTAATTGTGCAATGCTCAAGCCCCTGTAGGCATTGGTCTGTGTTTACCTCACCTAGATGCTTACTGGGTAAGTGAAGGGAAAATATACATATGCTTTTTACAGCTTTGTCCTTCTCTTTCCTTTTATTTATTTGTTTCCTTTGACTCTTTAAAAATAAATTTTGCTGAGAGAAATATCAAATGTGAGATTAATAGTTTATAAGGGGTGTGTAGGGAGTACAAATGTGGATATTGACTTATAAAGTGGCTGTAAGTCATTGATCTCAAGCAGTCTCATGTAATGTGTGTAGTCTATGACTGTCTCCTAAAGCATGTTTTCACCCTCCCACAAATCCTATATGTTAATAGTCTTTCATACCTCACAAACCTTCTCTTATAGTACAAAGTAAGTAGGCAAAGGGCACACTCCTGCCTCACCCCCAGTTTCATGGACCCCAAGAAATGAATATTAAAAACATTTAATAAAAAAAATATTGACTATGCCCACCAGTTCTTTTTATTTCCACTTTTTTCGTTTATACTGGGTTTATAAAAAGGAATAATATTTGAAATATTTGTTTTAATAAAACATATATTTGGTTTAATATAACATTTTTTTAAAGTTAAATAGTACATTTTTAATAGAGGTCTTTGAATCAGACCAAACAAGGGCGGCACCTGAGGGACAGATAGATTTTGTAAGAAAAGAGGGACCGTACTTTCAAAAAAAGGACAGTTAGGAGCTATGGTCTGTGACCATCTCCTGCAGCAAGTTCTGCAACCTCTGACAATTTCTTGTAACATGTCTGTAGTCTTAGGCCATTGTCTGTTACATGTCTGTAGTCTCTGCCCATCGTCTGTTACATGTCTGTAGTCTCTGTCCATCATCTGTTACATGTCTTTAGTCTCTAAACCATCTTCTAGTACATGTCTGTAGTCTCTGACAGCTGTCTGTATCATTACATTACTGTGACACTAAACTCAGGAGTTAAATCCCAAAAATGCATTCAAGTACCCTATTAACAAAAACATATCTTATTTGTGCATCACTTACAGGTCTATTCACTTAGGCCTATTCACACCTGGGCATTTTGTAGCGCGTTCCTACGCTCTGCAAAACGCTCAAACACCAAAATCCCATTATTTCCTATGGGTATGGTTCACACCTGGGCGTATTACAGGCCGTATGAACGCGCTACAAAACGCCCTATGCCCAAAGAAGTACAGGAGCTTCTTTGGGGCGTATTTGCTGCGCGTATCCATTGGGATACCCATGGTCCCTGTGTGTGTTGTAAAGTAGCCACCGCTCCAAGCTCACTCCTGTGATGGACTACTATCTCACATTTAGTTTACTAATTTGTATTGAGATTGTAGTCCATCATGGGAGTGAGCTTGGAGTGGTGGCTACTTTACAACACACAAAGGGACCATGGGGACAAAAGTAGCCACCCTCCAGAAGGAAGGACAGTGTCAGCACCAATTCAGAGATAATTTGAGGATTTACAAGCTGAGAGATAAACATATAAGCTACAGTACATTTTTTATAACAGTTAAAGGAGAACTATGGGCTGAGTGATTTCCACTCATCCTCATAGTTAGAGCTGACCTGTGACAAAGAAGCTGAAAACATGCACCGATCCACTCATTTCCCAATTGTCTCCCTGTCAGTCACTGCTCCCCACAGGGATTCCCCCCTCCCCTCTATGATCCTCCAGCACTGAATGGGGGAACAGACAGGGGAGTGGGTGGGTACAAATGGCTCTGCCTCTAGATAGGCAGAGCCAGCTGTCACTCCTGCAGCTGGGTGGATCTCAACAGTATTCTCGGGATCCGTCCCGGCTGCGGCGCTCTCAGTATATCATGGGCACTAGCCCGCTATATACTGAGCTTTGGGTCACAGGAGGAGGTTAGTATATGTCCTCCGTGATCCCAAAGAGAACTATGGGGAAAAAAACACTTACCTAATAGTTCTCTTTTAAGGTACTTGAATGCATTCATAAGATTTAACTGCTGAGTTTATTGTCACTTTAACTCTATATTATCTGTGACTCTATGGTACGGTTAGGGGCTGTATTAAGTAAGTTGACAACCACCAAAATAAATCTTGCATTCATCTCCATCCGGTTTTAGAAAACATTGGTCATTTTTGGGATGTCATGACTAACACTTTTGGTTTGTATTATGACAATTTTGTAAAACTTTTTTTTAGGTCTCACATGTGCTTATAAATGTGCCATCTGTAATTGCACTTTATCATGAGGTTTCTGTCAATGAGTACTGTGATTGTATTCCTGTTGAATTCTGCAAAAATGTAGAGTTACGGAAATTATACCCTTGCCACCAAGCTCTCCATCATGTAGTATGACAATTAGATTAAAAAGTAAGTGCACTTTTAAAACAGACTTTTTATCTTTAATATAATCAAGCAAATCAAGCAAGTCTGCAAATGTAACTTCCACAGATTCTATAAAATGGGAACACTAAAAAAATGAAAGGTAATGTATAATAATAATAATAATATTATTAATAATAATAACAGTAATAATGATAATAATAATAATTATTATTATTATTACCATCATCATCATCATTTATGCTTGCTACTGTCTGAATAAATCAGACATACAGTACATGCTGTGTTTCATGCTGCGCCCAGGGTGCATCATCACTCTATGATAAGCAGCATGCAATTTGTCTTGAAAACAGTTCAGCTCACTTCTCCTGCCTTCTCCAAACTCTTCACCCTTTTGTGAATAACCCCTTAAGTGTCATTCAACCCATAAGACTTCGGACATCTTGTGGCAATGAAGAGGTACTTCAGGAGACAGCAGCAGGATAAGGGTACGTTTACACCATATGCAGTGCGTTCCGACCCGATTCCGGCCGGAACGCACTGCATCGCATTGCAGGCCAGCTCACTATTTTGTGGCGCTGGAGGTGGTGTGGCGGGCCATTGAAGTGAATGGCACCGTAGCCACGTCCTCTAGCCGCAATGCCTCCTGTCCGGTGCGGTAAAATGCTGCAAGCACTATTTTAACTGCATCGGACCACAGGCACGATGTGCCTAGCGATCCCATGCGGTCGATCGCATTGCGGCCGGAGGGCGTAGCTACGGTGCCATTCACTTCAATGGCCCGTCACGCCCCCTCCAGCCCCACGAAATAGTGAGCCGGCGGTGATGCAGTGCGTTCATGCCGGAACGCACTGCATATGGTGTGAACGTACCCTAAAAGTAACTAATGCAGCTGCTTTAAAAAAAGAAAAATACATTAAAACTTTGTAGTGGATATTTAATAGAAAATTGGCCCAGAGTTAGACTTTAAAGCTGAACTCCAGGTATGTGTAAAACCACCATTTAATCCAGTTATGAACCATCAAGTGTCTGACTATGTCCTGATATGAGTTTCCTGTAATCTCCTTTAAAGTAGCGCTCAGATATCTAGGATAAATTATCTGAGTTAATCAGGGCTATATTTTTTCTTAATGAGCAATTGGGTCCATGCTTGCTGGAAACTAGATCCAATGGATGCTCTCATCTGTGTGCTGCTACTCCTTTATTATCCAGTCACAGAGCAGGGCAGGTTCTGAATAGGAATAAGCAAAATTAGGGGTTTAAATTTTTTCAACATTTCTTCAGGGGACTTCAGGAAAATTGTGTAATTTCAGTACAAAGCATTTGAGTAAAACAAGTAAGGATAATCTGTATAGTGTGTGGTGTTTTTTAAAGGTGCAGTAGACTTTACATAGCTCCTGATAGTTGTGAAACCTAAACTATCCTGGACCTGTTCTGTTGAACTAATAATATTAAAAAAGAACGGTAGCTTGACAAAGGACCCGGTCTTTGCCCTACTGAATTGTAAACCGGAAAATATCCCTACTAAGATCTTTAAACTTTCCCTCCACATTCTTTCTTCTGCCAAAAGAGAGATTGCGCTAAACTGGCTAACAAAATCACTAAATATTTCACATGTAATCACACACATTCACTGGATCATGGCCCAAGAAAAACGCACTGCACAACGTGAATACTCCATGCACAAATTCGAGGCCGTCTGGTCACCATGGATAGACAAATTATTTAATTCTAACGCTGCCCGACGTCTCTGTCACGTCTGACGCCCCCTCCTCACAGCCTCTCTGATAATCGCCTCCTCCACCAAGAAACAGTCCAGAACTCTTTTCTTCTTCTTCTCCTTCCTCTCTCTTTCTCTCCCATTGTCTCAGTTGTTTGTTGTTGTGATTCCCTTTGCTCCCCTATGTGTTGTTTGACTTATTGTTGCCTGTAGCAATATGTTACCTTGCACGGTGTTCAGCTTTGCTGCCCACCACTACATAAGGTTAACAGGAAGGACAGTTCTACCAACTTACACCATTGGAAATACGGTTACTCTTTTGTTAGGGGATGAAACCTATTAGCTAGAGGCAAGCTAGACCTGTCCCGGTCAGTTATTTGAGGGACGGTATATTATAGTTACTGAGTTCCACACTGTAACCTCTCCCTTAGGTTTATCATTGTCTTTTTAGACTACAATGTTATGTTTTTTGCACCTAGTGCTATATTGAATATGTTGACCTCCCTGCCACAGGCAGTTTTGTATACTGTAACAAGTTAATGATTGTCTTCTCTGTCAAATCTCAATAAACATCTATTTGAGAAAAAAAAAAGAACGGTAGCTGGTTTTCTTTTCCAAGCACACTTCACCTAAACAGCTCAATGAGTGACCTTGAGAGTTTTTGTTTTGGCAACATTTTCCCAAATCATGCTACTCATCCTCAGCTCTAAGTCCTGGTTCACACTGAGCATTTTGTAGCACGTTTTCTGTCCTACAAAACGCTCAAAAAAATCCCCCCAATCGTATTCATTTCTGTGGCCCTGTTCACATCGTTTTGTCACAGTAAGCAAAACGCCTGTTGCTGGAAAAAGTACAGGAGTTTTTTTGGCATATTACAGCTCGTTTTGGCCCCACAGACTGAATAGGAAACGCTTGAAAACACCTGTTTGCTGTGTTTTTGCACGGTTTTATGCACGTTTTATGCAATTTTTCTCATTAACATCAATGAGCTATAATCTGCTCACAAAAACACACTTTTTACCATATGCATAAAACCATGCATAAAACCGTGCACAAAATGCTATAAAAACGCGTATTAAAATGTGCAAAAATGCTGTTGCCTATGTGTGAACCAGGCCTTATGCTGCATTGCTTAAAGTAAACATTGTTGTTTGGGAATAAGTAAGGAAGGTTTAAAACCCCTGTCATTTTTTCTTTGTCATATGTGTTCAGTTGGAGAGAGTTAGCTTAACTTGTTGTCCTATAGACAACACAGGAAGTGAGAGGGAATATGTGTAAAATTATGGAAATCCCATCTCAGGTAGTTGTCACTAAAATAAGTGTCCCCATTGGAAGATTGGCTACTATTACTCTTATGGACAGAAGAATGGCAGCAGGGATGTAGGGGCTTAGATCTAAAGTCAGAGAAGTCAAGCCCTCAGTAACAAAGTAAAACTAACAGCATGGGGTCACACAATGTTTTCTAGTAATAAGTGGGATCAGTATTGTCCCCTTTCAAGCAGTGTTTTATTTTTACACTTTTATAAAAGTATTAACAGGTTCACTTTAAGAAAAGTACTTTTCATTCTTTTTATTCTATTCATCTTTGTTAGCACCAGTAATTTGCTGTTAGCTTATAGGTAAATTAAAAGGCTTAATTTTGTGCTTTCAGAACAAGGTCAGCTGTAAAAGTCTCTGTAGAGCTATCCTTTTTTATACACTGTATAGTATGCAACATTATTTTCTTTCTACCTGTAGTCAAGGTTTATTATTACAGTGCAGGGAGCAAACCTAGTCACAGGCCTTTGGGAAACAGCTTGAGAAAAAATAAATTGAAACATTTTACTTTGTTACAGGTAAATGTTCGTGGGGCTCACAGTGGTGATGCTTGATTATGAAATAACAAGTGTAGCATACACTGAGTTACATTACTCCAATAAAACATCCAGGCCTGCTGCTCAGACAATACCCAGCCTAGATTTGCGCAAAGGCCACATAGACTGGAGCAGTAAACCTTTAAAGTCATAGCTGGTTACTCATTGTTTTATTATCTCAATAAGTTTCAGTCCATTGTGTCAGTGCAATGTTTAAAGGACCCTTTTGTGAGAGGAAATTGATGAACTCTTCTTATGAAAATTCTAGTTGCCTGACTGTCATGCTGATTCAGTAATTATAGTATCCATAATCCAACATACATTATTTGTGTGTTTTCTGGTATTGAATTGAACTGATGAAGAGGTCATTTGGAATGGAATCAGGTGACCATTGCAATGGTATAATTATCACCTTACAAATTAGGGCAATTATCTGATGATGTAGTAGCACACTCATGAGGCAAAGCAACACACCATCTCTCTATTTGTGATGCAAAAATATAGAAGTGAGTTGATATCACAGATATTTTATAATTTCAATGGTCAATAGTTAGACAAATGTCCACAATTATAATATGTAAAGTTCAAATGTGCAGACCTGAATTAACACCCAACTTCCAATGAATTTTTGAAACGTTCTGTAGGCTTGTGTAAAACCTTCATTTATTCAAACTGGACTCTGAGGTACCCACTAAGAGACCGTTTTACTACTTTATTATGATTTTATACATATGCGCACAACGTTATAAAAACAATAAAAATGTGTAGCATATGAGATAATAAAGATGGCTCACATAACATACATAAATGCCTATGATTATCCACATTCAAAAACATTTCACAGATCTAACATCACACATCATATTTTCCATATATATACACTATATTGACAAAAGTGTTGGGACATCTGCCTTTACATACTCAGGAACTTTAATGGCATCCCAGTCTTAGTCTGTAGGGTTCAATATTGAGTTGGCCCACCCTTTGCTGCTATAACAGCTTCAACTCTTCTGGGAAGGTGTCCACAAGGTTTAGGAGTGTGGCTATGGGAAAGTTTGACCATTCTTCCAGAAGCGCATTTGTGAGGTCAGGTACTGATGTTGGACAGGAAGGCCGGGCTCGCAGTCTCCACTCTAATTCACTCCAAAGGTTTTCTATTGGGTTGAGGTCACGGCTCTGTGCAGGCCAGTCAAGTTCCTCCACCCCAAACTCGCTCATCCATTTCTTTATGGATCTTGCTTTGACACTGGTGCGCAGTCATGTTGGAACAAGAAGGGGCCATCCCCAAACTGTTCCCACAAAGTTGGGAGCATGACATTGTCCAAAATGTCTTGGTATGCTGATGCCTTAAGAGTTCCCTTTACTAGAACTGAGGGGCGAAAAGCCCAACCCCTGAAAAACAACCCCACACCATTATCCCCCCTCCACCAAACTTTACACTTGGCACAATGCAGTCAGGCAAGTACCGTTCTCCTGGCAACCACCGAACCCAGACACGTCCATTGGATTTCCATACAGAGAAGCGTGATTCGTCACTCCAGAGAACACGTCTCCACTTCTCTAGAGTCCAGTGGCGGCGTGCTTTACACCACTGCATCCGACGCTTTGCATTGCACTTGGTGATGTAAGGCTTGGATGCAGATGCTCGGCCATGGAAACCCATTCCATGAAGCTCTCTACGCACTGTTGTGGTGCCAATCTGAAGGCCACACGAAGTTTGGAGGTCTGTAGCTATTGACTCTGCAGGCAGTTGGCGACTTCTGCGCACTGTCTGCTTCACCATGCGCTGACCCTGCTCTGTCATTTTACGTGGCCTACCATTTCGTGGCTGAGTTGCTGTTGTTCCCAGTTGCTTCCACTTTGTTAAAATACCATAACAGGTGACCGTGGAATATTTAGTAGCAAGGACATTTCACAGAACACCTGAATCTGATGATTTGGAGGGTGTCCCAATACTTTTGGCAATATAGTGTATATAGTATGTGTAGGGTTGTTACTGATTACAATTTTCGTGTTCGATTAATCAAAATAATTTTTAATCGATTAATTATAACGCACATACAGATCCAACTACATTGGCCTATACACATACAGCACAGCAATGACGTAATAAAATGAACTAGGCTCACACTAATCCAGCACGTTATTAATCTCACGTGCCTCACTCAATATGGACGCCGCTTGAGTGGGGCAACTCAGAATAATAACGAGCTGGATTAGTGTGATCCTAGTTCATTTTATTACTTCATTGCTGTGCTGTATGTGTATAGGCCAATGCCTTGGCTGGCGCTCGTGCAGAAAGTTTCAAAAAAAATTGAATTGATCAAAAGATTAACGATTAATCGAGAAATTAATCGTTAATTTGCACAGCCCTAATGTATATGTATATTAGTCATATATCTTGGCATAATGATAGAACCATCATAGATCCAGCTGAACTGGAGCATCTGCTAAAAGTTCTGTAGGTATGTGGCAACTGTTACAGAAGCCCAGATAGCAAGGATAACTTGCCACAAACTTGTGTCAGGGTGAAATTGTAATTTTGTTAACTTGCTGCACACATTCCTGGCAAGTTGTAGACTTGCAGAACACTCGCAGCACAAGTTCTAGTTGACACTTTTTGAATTTGTAGCAAATTTGCTTGGCAAGTCTACAGCAAGAGTCCTGCAGGTCTTAGCAAGAGCTCTGCAAGCTCGCTGGTCTGGAGACTTGCAATGCAGACTTGCTGTAATCGTGCAACAAAATTGTGAAGCTTGGCAAGTCTGCAAGAGTTTAGCAAGTCATTTTCAAACTTGCAGCACAATTACTTGCTATCTGGGAGGGGGAAGCCATTGAAGGGTCTTTTGAGACTCTGCATCTGCTGGGCACCGAACTGTCTGCAATCCATCATCATTTGCCAAAAATCAGGGATATTTCATTTTTAATAAAATAATATTAGTAGTAAGGAAACCTATTTCTTGTGATAGTTTGCATTGGACTTGCTGCAATCAAAATTATGAGATGATGTCAGAAATCCTAAGTCTGATCCAGCCATGAGAACCGCATGGTCCATATAACCTAAGCTACTTCAGGAGACAAGAGCATCCATAACTCTATCAAAATACCCTGAAAAATGAAAAATGTTACTTGACTGGGAGAGTATATTCAAAGACATGACATTTATGGGTTTACAGATTTCTCCCACGACATAATAAAACAATACAGCCCAAAGATTGTAAGCATTATTTAGTTACATAGTTACATAGTATTTGAGGTTGAATAAAGACATTAGTGTATATTACGGTCCCTTAAGAAATCGTCCAAAAGTTTCTTGAACAATTCCACATTATTTGCTGAAATCACCGCCTGTGGCAGTGAGTTCCAGACCCTAACTGATCTTACTGTGAAGAACCCCCTTCGCCCCTTGTGCTGGAATTTTTTTTCCACCAATTTTAGGTGATGGCCTCTAGTTTTTGTAACGGAGTTAATTTTAAACAGTTTATCGCTAATGTTGCTACCACCATTAAACATTTTGTACATGGAAATCATATCCCCCCTTAATCTCCTCACCTCTAATGTGAACATGTTTAAATTTAGTAGCCTCGTCTCGTAGCTCTGGTCCTCCATACCCCTAATTAGTTTGGTTGCCCTTCGCTGGACTTTTTCCAACTCAAGGACATCTTTTCTTAGTACTGGTGACCAGAACTGGACCGCGTACTCCAGATGAGGTCGAACCAATGATCTATAAAGTGGCAAAATTATAGACTTGTCCCTGCAATACATCCCCTTTTTAATACAGGACAAGACCCTGCTAGCTTTGTTTACAGCAGCCTGGCACTGCAAACTACCTTTCAGTTTGTGGTCTACAATGACCCCCAAATCCTTCTCCATTTCTGACTTCCCCAGCGGCATACCCATAATTGTATAACCCATTTGTTTATTTTTAATTCCAAAGTGCATTACTTTGCATTTATCGACATTAAACCTCATCTGCCACATTAATGCCCACTCCCCTATTTTATCCAGGTCCTCCTGTAATGTTATAGTGTCTAAGTCCGTGTCTATTACCCTCCCTATTTTGGTGTCATCCGCAAACACGGAAATATCGCTGTTAACACCCTCCCCGATGTCATTAATAAATAAGTTGAACAATATGGGACCCAGCACAGAACCCTGAGGCACACCGCTCATTACACTAGCCCATTCTGAGAAGGTGCCATTTACGGATACTCTCTGGACCTGTTCCCTTAGCCAGTTCTCTATCCACGTACACACCACCTCATCTATGCCCATAGCTCTCAGCTTGTGAAGTAAGCGTTTGTGTGGTACCGTATCAAATGCCTTTGCGAAATCCAGATATACCACATCTACCGGCTTCCCTCCATCCATATCTCTACTCACCCCCTCATAAAAAGTTAGCAAGTTAGTTAGGCAGGAACGGTCTTTCCTGATCCCATGCTGATTGTCATTAATTATCCCATTTTCCTGAACAAAATCTACCAGATAATCCTTTATTATACCCTCTAGCAGTTTACAAACTACCGATGTTAGACTGACCGGCCTATAGTTCCCAGGTTGGCATTTTAAGTCTTTTCTAGTTTGCATTTTTTGTTACATTCTTTGTAGTTAAGGAATGCCAAGGCCGTCCCTCCGTCTTATATTTTATAAATGCCGCTCTCTTGTCCTTGACGTGTTGTTTTACAGTTTTATTAAGCCATATAGGTTTAGTTTTTGATCTTTTGCTTCCTAAAGGTATACACATTTGTATTATTTGTATTTGCCTGCATGTGTTCAGTCAGCTAGATTTGGATGAGTCGCACTTCATTGGCAGCCAGCATTATTGCAGTCTGTGACAACTGTTTCACAGCACTGTTTTATGTGCTCAAGGTAAGCTATCTCCTCACTCCTCTTCCTCCTCCAAACAAGGTTTACACTGGGGTTAGCAAGTCACTGTAGGTATTGATATCTTGAGACAGATTAAGGAAGATGGAGTTTATCTACCCATGTGGCTGAACAGAGGTCAGAATGGTTTGGGAAGCTCCTGACAAGATGATGGGGCAACACAACATCTTGAATACTTTCTTTAAAAATTCTACCAGGGATACATAGAGAGAAGGCTGGGACATGGTGGCATTGGCAAGCTAAGTTGAAATAGCCTTTGGAGTCACCTTTGGTCCCTTACTCCCAGGGAGGAATTCTAAACTGCCAAAAATAACGTTAACATTCAGATTTGGCCGTCCAAGTCCATACAATTCAGAATTTAACATCATCCAGAATTTGAGATCAACTCTAATGTTGATCACATGGTTTTGTTAGAAAATACAGCCATACATTTTGTTCAGGAAAATTTCAAGTAAGCAGTCCACATGACAACATTTTAAGCTAATTGCAATGAAATGTTGCCAAAGGTAAATGTGCATTGAAATCATCTCTATTGATGATTTGCAGCAAATAACACCCCTGCCAAATGGGCTAATACACTCCTAGCCCTGCTTTGTTGCCTAACTGCTCCTTGCCAATTGAAGTGCCTTCTAGGGACAACATAAAATAATTTTAACGAGGATCAAACTTGGTTGGAACAAAATTGAGAACATGGAAGCTGTAGCTCGAGGGTACAGGCCATGACAAGGAATAGTATTACTGATAATAATAATAATAGCAACAACAATAATAATCACAAATTTGCTTCAACATCTAAACATGTCTTCTACCAAAAACATTACAGATCCTGGTTCTGTAACAATTTGCATCACACACAAAGCCTTTCTGCAGTGTTAATCCATTCAAGCTTGCATTTCTCCAGATGCAATATTGGAGAAATGTAATGAAGCTATTGGATCATAATGACAGCCAATCAACTTTTTTTTTTCTACATAAATCTTTCAGCCAGTTTCCCTTAAAGAGAAATTCTACCTTTGTCAAAAAAATAATAGATGCACATGTTTGTTTTTTGCATTCCAACCATGATTAGTAGATCACAGGTGTAACGCTCTGTCTCCTGCAGACTGTTGCTTCTGTCCACATCCGTAGTGAGCTACGGGCATGCAGTAACATGAATGAGAGGAAGAATCAGTGGACTACAAGTGCGGTGATGTCATCAAACTTGTATGTCTCTGAAGCTACAAATCTTTCTGCTATAGTGTGACTTTATAGATCCTGTCACAATTGGATTCAAACAACAATAGGAGTCTGCGTGGAGAAGAATCCCACAATTCAGGTGAGTGTGTGTGGGTGGGGGGGGTGGGGGGGGGGATAAGACCATGTTATCTTATTTTTTTATCTGATTATTTTCTATTTTTTTCCTACCTTTTTTCTCATTTAATTATCTGTTAGAATATTTTTTAATCTAATTATATAAAGTTTTTAGCAGAGTGTGCTTTTTCCACAATGTATGAAAAGGTAATGTCGACATCTGATAATTAGTTTCCTTTTAAGTAATTATAAGTAATAACATAAATGAAAAGTGCACAATAACCATTTTCTTGTTTGCCTATTATCTGTTCATCTTGGTTTTTAAGTATCTTTATTAAGGGATTGCTGCTAAGTAACAAAGGAATACCCCCCTCTCCTTCTACATTGCTGAGAAATACACTCCTGAGGTTTTTTTATGACTGATCTTTTGGGTAGTGTTGGTTTCCTGAGTTCCCTCAGTTGTCACTGATTCCTCCTGCTAACCGCTACTCACTACATGATACAGCAGTGCAGTGGAAGGTAGGATGAGCCAGAGAGAGCTGTGGGGTCTCAGGACACTGACACTTCCAAAAATTTTTTTTGTCAGGAACATCTTCTGCAGTGGATTACTCAGCACTGTAGTGGTGATTGGTGGTGCAGACAGCAGGAGAGGTAAGTATTATTTTATATCTTTGCACATATGCTGTTATCAAACATACTCCAAGTAAGCAACAAATTTGCTTTAATAATAAGATACACAAATAGGCAAATAAGAAAATGTCAGTTGTACATGTACACTTTGAAGAAGCAGGCACACCTACAGAGGAGCTTAAAGCAATACTAAATTGAGGAATTACTGTAAATCATAAAAATGCATTCAAGTAACCTAACTATTAACAAAAATGTATTTTATTTGTGTATCACTCAGCTCAAATTTTACTCAGATTTTTTGCTGACACTGTCCTTCCTTCTGGAGTGGTGGCTACTTTACAAGACTTACAGGGATCATGGAGAACAAAAGTAGCCAGCCATCAGAAGGACAGTGTCAGCTCCAATTCAGAGATGATTTGAGGATCTACAGCCAATTGATGCACAAATAAGATATTTTTTTGTTAATAGTTAAAGGAGAACTATGGGGGCAGGGCTTTTCCCCATAGTTCTCCTAAGGGTAATGGGAGGACACAAACTAGCGTCCTCCCATCACCCAAAGCTCAGTATACCGTGAGCTACCGCTCGTGATATACTGAGACCCGCAGCCGGGACGAATCCCAACATTACTGTCTGGATCCACCCAGTTGTGTGAGTGACAGCTGGCTCTGCTTATCTATCTATAACGCCCCATCCGTTCCGCCAGTCAGCGCTGGAGGATCGGACAGGGGAGGGAGGAATACCTGCAGGGAGCCATGAGTAACAGTCACAGCTCTCTGCAGGGACAGGATTGAGAAGTGAGCGAGTGAAGTTATGTGTTCGCTCACTTCCTGATCTATTGAGCCGACCGGTGACAGTTTAGTTGTCACAGGTCAGTTAGAACTATGAGGCTGAGTGATTTTCACTCGCCTCACAGTTCTCCTTTAAGGTACTTGAATGCATTTTTAAGATTTAATTCCTAAGTTTAGTGTCACTTTAACTGCACAGGCTGTGTGCAAGCAAGGCAAGCAGAGGGCAAAGCAGTAGTTGCCAATATTTCCTGTGGTCTCCCTGTAGCTGATCTTTTCCTTATTGCTGACTTAATATGCCTTGTCCTAAGCTGTGTCTGTGTAAAGGTATTTTGATAGTGGAGCAGGGCTTTACTTTACCATATCAAAACTTCCCCCTGGTGATCTGATGACCACTATGGAATTATTCAGAAAGGAGAAGGGGAAGTGGAGGAAGCATGGGTCCACATACTGGATGGAGTACAAACAGGGAGATCCTTCTACTACAGGTGCTCAGGTACAGCTTCCTCTGAACCGTAAACAGCACAGAAATTACATCACCAATTATAAGTCAAAATCTCTTGAGATGACCAGTCAGAGACAGCAGCACCTTAGATGATCTCACAGTACAAATACAGTATGCAGTAATGAGCAGCAGGTATTGGAGTGCACTGTTATTTTGCTCTAGGAATGTAATACAAAAGGTAATTTATTTTAGGAAACTGCTTATGCACGACTAACATTTCTATAACTTATCAAATCTTCTTTTGAAAACTCCTACTTTCAAAAAAAGCCCTTACAAATACTTCAGCTAAAACATTTGTTTTGCTGGATAGTGTGTTAGTAGCTGTTATTTAGGCACAGATGTATGATAAATTCTACCAGTTTTTTAGTGTGATCCTATCACTAAGGTGCCTTAAGAACAGAAGTTTTTCCATGTTTGCAGAACCTTCTTGTTCTTAGCAGTCAGGGGATTATTTGAAGTGTAATGCATCAGGAAAAGCAAGTCATGAGGGGATAGACTTAACTTAAGAGCATAATGTGATCTGCTATCAAATCCATTATTTGTTATACAGAACACACTCACAATCAGTGTTTCTCATTGAAATGCATAAGGTCAGCACTCATCGCTGTCCATCTTGAAAATGCTAAACTTTGAATTGAATAAGTAATGTTATTGGGGAAGGGGGGGGGGGGAAACATTAATATGCATTATGCACTGCCCTTTATATCTTATTTTAAGTTAATCAGCTATCATGTGAATAGACTTTGCTCCTGTGTAATTCAACTCCGCTATGAAACATTCCACGTTTTCATGCATCATCAATTTTTCCCACTAACTGCAGAATGTTTGCATTGCTAATGTTTTCTTTTGCAGACTATAGAGTTATGAAGGTAATCGGTTGATGATTAATATAGTGAATGATTAGAGGAGGCATGATTGCTGCTAACTAAAAACGTACATTCTCTAATTTACGTCGAAGATCAATTTCGGGCAACAAGTAAAGTAAATCAGTGAACTACAATGCTAATGATATTCAGGGAGCAACGCAATGTGCTGAAGTATAAAAGTTCCACTTAATTTACCTTTAATCTGGGTTTTATAAAAGGGATGCCAGATTTAGCAGGTCTGTCATAATAATTCGGAGAGGGCAGCAGCCTCTTGTCTTATGGTTTTGTACTTTTCTATCTATCTTATTCTAACTTCTTGAACAAGTGAAGGCATTTGAATGTATTTTTTCCAGCTAAGCCTTTCAAAAAATAGGACTGTTAGACATATAAAGTTCTTTCTTAGGACCAATGCTGTTTAATCTGTTCATAAATTACATTGAGGCTGGAATTACGAGTTCCTTTTCGGTATTTGCTCATTATACCAAATTATACAAGGAAATAATTTTGTCACTGAATATAGCAACATTACAGGTTAAAAATGTGCATGCAAAATACTCATTAGGAGATGGTACACTGAGGGAATCATTGATGGAAAAATTTTAGACCACAGGCTTAGCAATAGTATGTAATGTGAGGACACAGCTAACAAAGCAAGCAGACTACTTTAATCATTTATTCACATTTATTCAAGGTATACATCAATACATTTACTCCTTTACAAAACACTGGTTTGGCCTCAGCTGGGAGTTTTGACAACTTCAAAAAACTTCTAGATATGTTCCTCAATGGGCACAATATACAGGGGTGTGTATGTTCTTAAAAGATTCAAACTGACACACACTCACACATGTAGGTTGGACTGGAAGGACCTTTGTCTTTTTCCAAACTTACAGTATCTAATATGTAACTAGGTAATGTTTAGACTTTTTAGACAAAAACATTTATTTCTTGCTGGTGGCTTGATGCGCACTAAAAAACTGTCAGTTGCTTGGTGCACAATAAAAATGTCTTTAACAACTGAATTTATTTAGTTGCTAACAAAATTCTTTGTTCACATCTTGCTGCTGTCCGGTGTCTAGATTCCACAGTCTGCAGAGGAATGTAAACAATGGGGAGCAATAGCCAGCCAGTTATTGGCTATTTTAAATTGCAGTAGCAGGCTGACTATTGTACTCGCCCACTGAGCAGAAGAGCAGACATGGGAGAGAAAGTTCTCTTGCAGGTCGCTCCTCTGCTCAGTGGCTGGGGTTTCAATAGCCAGCCTGTTATTGGTTATTTCAAATTGCAATAGCCAATAGCAGGCTGGCCATTGCATCTGCTCATCGTGCAGAAAAGGTCGCTCCTCTGCTCAGTGGATGGGGTTTCAATAGCCCGCCTGCTATTGCCTATTGCAATTTGAAATAGCCAATAGGAGTGTCTGGCTATTGCTCCTGGCTGCTTACATTCACCTGGCTAGCCGGCAGGGGAATGAAGCCATGGGGGGGGGGGGGGTGGTGGT